>NW_027052709.1:1236131-1383118 GCF_011386835.1 Chrysemys picta bellii
TGTAGACCGCAGGATGACTATGAGTCGACAATGTGACGTGGCGGTGAAAAAAGCCAATGCGGTCTTGGGATGCATTAGGCAAGGTATATCTAGTAGGGATAAGGAGGTGCTGCTTCCGTTGTATAAGGCACTGGTGAGACCTCATTTGGAGTACTGTGTGCAGTTCTGGTCTCCCATGTTTAAAAAAGATGAACTCAAACTGGAACGGGTACAGAGAAGGGCCACTAGGATGATCAGAGGAATGGAAAACCTGTCGTATGAAAGGAGACTAGAGGAGCTCGGGTTGTTTAGTCTGACCAAACGAAGGCTGAGGGGGGATATGATTGCTCTCTTTAAATATATCAGAGGGATAAATACCAGGGAGGGAGAGGAATTATTCCAGCTCAGTACTAATGTGGACACGAGAATGAATGGATATAAACTGGCCGTGGGGAAGTTTAGGCTTGAAATTAGATGAAGGTTTCTGACCGTCAGAGGGGTGAAATATTGGAACAGCCTTCCGAGGGAAACGGTGGGGGCAAAGGAGCTGTCTGGTTTTAAGATTAAGCTAGATAAGTTTATGGAGGGAATGGTTTAATGGAAAAACATGATTTTAGTCAAAGGAATACCGTGCCATGGCAGGTAAATAGTATAATGGCTAACAAGGGTCAGGCTGGAGACTCTTGCCTACATGCTTGGGGTTTTACTGATCACCATATTTGGGGTCGGGAAGGAATTTTCCTCCAGGGTAGATTGGCAGAGGCCCTGGAGGTTTTTCGCCTTCCTCCGCAGCATGGGGCAGGGATCGCTAGCAGGAGGATTCTCTGCCAATTGAAGTCTCTAAGCCACAGGATTTGGGGACTTCAACAGCAGAGTCAAGGGAAAGGGTAGGGACGGCTTTGTGGCCTGCATCATGCAGGGGGTCAGACCAGATGATCATAATGGTCCCTTCTGACCTTAAAGTCTATGAATCTATGAGTCTAAGAGCACCACTATACTTGAGTGAGGTTTTTGTGTGAACAGGAGGCAGGTTAGGGGCAACACCTGGGATAACTGTTCAGTGAAGACATACCCTTAGTGCTGCACATTCTAATGTGATCACCAACCTTAATGTCACCTGCTAATTCAGAGTGGCAAAACACATAGGCTCTCTGAAATGTGTTCCTCTGCTGTGCTTCCTCTGAGTCAATGAAGCACTGTACAAATAATGTTTTATATTGGGTAATAATAGGAGTACTGTGTGTTAAAATAGGAAAGGTACTGCAATTAGTCCAGCTTATTCAATATTGAGAGGCTGCTGTTCCACTGCCTTTTTATTTAAAAAAATCTACATTTAGAGTCCAGAAGAGAGCAACAAAAATGATCATTTGGAAAATGGTATCCAAGTAAACATCCCAATTGCTAGTCACAGGTCAGAATAAGCAATAACTCTGTATTAATTACCAGCAGCTCCACCCAAAATCAGGACCCCATTGTGCTAGGCATTGTACAAACACCAAAGCAAGCCTCTGCCCCAAAGAGTTTATAGTCTGAACAGGAGAAAGGAAGTATCGTCACTTTAGGTAGCAAACAAAGACTATGAGCCAGACTTTGGAAGACCGGTCCCAACTGAGTATTGAGTACTTGAAGAGCTCTACACCTAAATATTAAGCATCAGTTTCTTAAAAGTACTCGATCCCCAAGATGCTGCGGACTCTTGAAAATCTGGCCCTATATGGTCTTGCCCAAGATAATACGGGAAGTCTATATTGGAGTCAAGAACTGAATCCAAACCTCCTGAATCCAGTCCAATGCTTTAACCACAAGACTACCCTTCCTCCTTTAAACTGGAAGAATACGGGTTATAATTTCTTATAACAGTTACTCCAGTTCAGTGGAGATATTTGAGCTGGTTTAGGAATAATCGACTCAGTCCTTTCTAATTGATGAGACTACAGCTGACTTGCAAGAAGTCCCTTCCAGTCTAAATAATTCCAATTCTTGATAACATTTCACCCACATGTTCATTCTCTTTGAGAATGCACACAAGTCCAAGCGCCTAGTGAATTATACAGGAAATTTCACATGGGCATTCAAATTCAAACCTACTTTGATCTTAAGTCTCAGACTGAAGCTGAAAAATACAGCATTCAAATGTGTGCGCAGCAATGTGACCATTAAAATGAAACAAAGCAATTCAGTATCTGGCAACCTGAATTCACTTTATTTCCATTTGAAATATATAAATCCACTGAACTGCAAAAGGTAACACTTATGAAGTATTGATTTAAGAATCACTGAAACATTTTATAGAGCTAGGTTCTATTTAAATGACTCATCATAATGTCATTGATCACAGAGCTGATCTTGCAATGTGCTCGAAGCAGGCTGAATGCCTCCACTGCTCATAATGGCGCAAGTGGGGGTGGAAAATGCCCCCAGCAGAGGGGCAGCATGGAGCTGGTGTGAGCATCCCCACAAAAACTCTGGATCAGGAGTATATGAGAAAGGAAGTGATCAGGAAAAGAGCCATAGCTGCCTAATTCTAAGTAATTCTTGGAATTACATCTGAAGGGAGTGCAGGAATGGCTTTGTCTGATCCATCCCCTCTATTATGTAAAAGCAGGCTCAAACTTGCCTTTGCTTCAGTCACGCTTGTGTTCCTTTTGTATCCCCGTTCCAGGCAACTGAGCAATCAACTTCATGCAATGCTCATAAAGGGAATATTAAGTTGTGCACTCAAGTAATTGCTCTGCAAGGGGTGAACTTCCTATAGGCTAGGACACTGCTTGATACTGCATGGGCACAAGCTTCCCAAAGCCTCCTGCCAGATCTCTGGCAATTAAATGAGACTGCAAAGGATGTGCACATACCCTTGTGTGCATGGACCATGCACACACAATTATGCTGTATGAATTATGGGGTGATGACCTATTATACATCAGTAAATGCAAAGCACTTGGTATCATGGAAACGCCTACAGGCTGTTGAGTACTAAACTGGGCAAAAAGTCTTGTTTATCTCTAGAAGAAGGTGGCCTTTGAATTTGCTGTGTAGTCTACTCAGTTTATTTTCATACAGTTTAGTGGTAAGCTGCTGAAGTTTGTCAATGGTGGTCTGGCCTTCCAGAGTGATATATTACAAAAAATCCTGTCTAGACAAACTCATGTAAGACCTGGAACCTGAGTAGTTCAGGTGCAACATGCTCTTCATGGATAAACTCTGTAATTTTCAGGTCACCTTTATCAATTATTTGTCATCACTGAAATGTTATGTACAGACAGCAGGCATATGCAACCTTCTTCGAGAGCAACTTTGAGGTTGGTTTTATCTTCCAATGCAGAAGGGGGTCATGTACAGCTACTGATAAAATATTCAGTCAGCAGCTGCACTTGTACTCCCCTACCAGCTTTTTAAAAAAAACCCTAGGAAATGAATACACAACGTTGTTGTGAAGCAGTTGAGGGGTCAGAGTTAAGGTTGTTCTGCAGTGAATGGTAGCTGTGATGATGGTATATTGTATGTCTGGGGGAGACATGTGGGGTATATTTAATGTCTGGGGGAGAGAAGGTACATATTGTAAATTGGCTGAGCTTTTTATGTCCTTGCTTTTGAGAGTGGTGTGATGCAGGTAGGTATGTTTATGATTGTATACCTCAGGCATTGGCATTTTTTGGCATACAGCCCATCAGGGAAATCTGCTGGTGGGCTGGGACGGTTTGTTTATCTGCAGTGTCCGCAGGTTCGGCAGATCACAGTTCCCACTAGCTGTGGTTTGCCATTCCAGGCCAATGGGGGCTGCGGGAAGCGGCATGGGCCGGCCCGAAGGATGTGCTGGCCACCGCTTCCCGCAGCCCCCATTGGCCTGGAACGGTGAACCGCGGCCAGTGGGAGCTGCAATCAGCTGAACCTGTGGATGCTGCAGGTAAACAAACCGTCCTGGCCCGCCAGTGGATTTCCCTGACAGGCCGCATGCCAAAGGTTGCCGATCCTTGGTATACATCCTTGACTTACTTCTTATATGACGTCCTATCCTCTATAGGGTAACTACTTTACACAGTCAGGAAGACACTTCCAAAACCTCCTGCCAGAGCTCTGACACAGTACCACTGAAACAAGGCTGACCATGATCTGAGTGCACCCTTCACAGAAAACTGCACCAACACAGCTACTCTTTGTGCATGTGGTGAGAAGCTGAATGTGAACTCTGCAGCCAGCCAATCAATCTCACAGCCTAATTACCCTGGGAATGAGACCTCAGCAAACCCAGGCTGGTGTAAAGGCTTAACCATTTCTAAAGTTCCCTGATTCTGCTCACCCTGGATTCGGAGCACCAATAGAATCTACAAACCCTTCTGCATAGAAGAATTGTATTCATGCCATGAAGCACAGGAAAAATAGCAATGGGCTTGTGACCTATCCCAGCCAAGCAACTCAGCTCCACTCTCAAAAAGTAAGTATCAGATACTCAGAGTGCACCATTTGCAATCAAAATGTACAAAACTGCTAAAATACTGGCATAAAGCCATGGCCACTCCCTGAGGGGAGCAAGGCTAGCTTTGTCAATTTGCTCTTTGAAAGGATTCCCTCATAGCAGAATATCTCCAGGCACTTCATGAGCGTTACCATATGGCCGGTTCTGTTCTCTCTTTTGCCAGGGGAGTACGTGAGCCCAAAAAGGGCTCTTTCAGTTTTACACACTTCCCATCCCCCATTTAAGATCTTGTTTGTCAAGATTTAATTTGGAGATCTGCCTCACTGTCTTAACTTGCGCCTGCCCCTCAGCCTAGGCTATAGCACGAAGTCCCTGCTAGGATAGGATCAGATTGTGATCCTTCCTGTACACAGAGCAAGGGGACACAATCACCCGTCCCCCAGCCCTCAGCTCCCATATAGCAGGCAGCAATAGAGAGGAAGCAGCCTCTGTAGGCCATTACCCCCTCCACCACAGGTGAGGGGGCTCTACTCCCCAACATGCTGGCCGCTACAGCAGCAGAAATAATCTGGGCCAGAAAGGGGCTAGTGAAAATTACTCTCTGCACTTGCAGCAAGGGGAAAACCAAGGGCCCTATGTACACAGCAACACAGACTCTGCCTCTGCAGGACTGTGTCCTTCAATTGGAATGGTGGTAGCAGCCCCCAACCCACTCCATCCCCCATGAGAGACAGTGTCATGGGCCTCCTTTCTTGGTCCCAGAGTGTCAGCAGGGGCCCCATCTCCCCTTAAAAGCAGCAAGGAACCCCAGTAACTATCCCAGCAACTGGGGTGCGTCTGAATGGGTAGGTGGGCTGGCCCCACATAGGCCACTACTGGGTGTTGTTGAGAGGTTGTTGGTAGTTCACACCCCATTGAGATTCAGAAGTAGTTCACACCTGAGATTCTCATGGAATCACACGACTCCAGGCATTGGAGCCCTAGTCATCAGTCTATAGTTCATATGCTTTATGCCTCCCCTGTGGAAACCAGAGCCCAGGCTGTGACTGAGTCACAAAGTGGTCTTTGGTGCATTTAACTCAGGGTACGTCTATACTTATCCGCTGGTTCGGCAGCAAGCAATCGATCTTCTGGGATCGATTTATTGCGTCTTGTCTAGACGCGATAAATCGATCCCGGAAGTGCTCGCCGTCGACACCGGTAATCCTGCTCCACGAGAGGAGTAGGCGGAGTCGACGGGGGAGCCTGCCTACCGCGTAAGTACCATTAAGTTCGAACTAAGATACTTTGACTAAGTTGCGTATCTTAGTTCGAACTGGGGGCTTAGTGTGGACCAGCCCTCAGTGTTTGGGGCAAAGACACAACTAAGCCAGCAGTGAGCAAAACACTAGGATCTGTATCAGCCTCGGTGTCCTATGACAGCATAGAATGCGATTATTAAGCCTGCAGGCCCATCTGGTTTAGCTTTTATGAGCAAATTTCTGTTCTTTTTTTTTTTTTTTTTTTTTTGGACTTATGGAGGTACTTTTCCAAGCCACTGTGTGGGAAGGATACGCCTAATTCAATCGTTTAACTGGATTTGTGAGTGGACCTCCCACACAGTTTGGAAGTCTTACTGCTAAATGCTCGCCCTATCCTCTCTCCCACTCCTTTGTACACCTCACTGTGCTAATTCAATTAACATTCCTGAGTCCATTAGGCTTGGAATAGTACATACAAAGCTTGCCTTGCTCCAGGGCTATGCTAAATGAAATGTGCCAGGCCAGCCAAATGGGTTGCTGCTGGCTGGATCAACGTTATTCATTGATTAGAGCTAAATTAATTTTTAGAAAAGCTGGACATGCACAAGCCCATGGGGCTGGATCTAATGTATCCGAGGGAGTTGACTGATGTGATTGCAAAGCCATTAGCCATTATCTTTGAAAACTCATGGCAATCGGGGGAGGTCCTGGACGATTGGAAAAAGGCAAATATAGTGCCATCTTTAAAAAAGGGAAGAAGGAGAATCCAGGAAACTACAGACCGGTCAGCCTCACCTCAGTCCCTGGAAAAAATCATGGAGCAGGTCCTCAAGGAATCCATTTTGAAGCACTTGGAAGAGATGATGGTGATCAGCAACCGTCAACATGGATTCACCAAGGGCAAGTCATGCCTGACCAACCTGATTGCCTTCTATGATGAGATAACTGTCTCTGTGGATGTGGGGAAAGCGGTGAATGTGATATATCTTGACTTTAGCAAAGATTTTGATACACTCTGCCAGTATTCTTGCCAGTAAATTTAAAAAGTATGGATTGGATGAATGGACTATAAGGTGGATAGAAAGCTGGCTAGATCATCGGGCTCAACAGGTAGTGATCAACGGCTCGATGTCTAGTTGGTGGCCGGTATCAAGTGGAGCATCCCATGGATCTGTCCTGGGGCCAGTTTTATTCAACATCTTCACTAATGATCTGGATAACAGGATGAATTTCACCCTCAGCAAGTTTGCAGATGACATTAAGCTGGGGCAGGAGAGGTAGATATGCTGGAGGGTAGGGATAGGGTCCAGAGTGACCTAGACAAATTGGAGGATTGGGCCAAAAGAAATCTTCTGAGGGTCAACAAGGACAAGTGCAGAGTCCTGCACTTAGGACGGAAGAATCCCGTGCACTGCTGCAGGCTGGGGACCAACTGGCTAAGCGGCAGTTCTGCAGAAAAGGATCTGGGGATTACAGTGGACTAGAAGCTGGATATGAGTCAACAGTGTGCCCTTATTGCCAAGAAAGCTAACGGCATATTGGACTGCATTAGTAGGAGCATTGCCAGCAGATTGAGAGAAGTGATTATTCCCCTCTATTAGGCACTGGTGAGGACACATCTGGAGTACTGCGTCCAGTTTTGGGCCCCCCACTACAGAAAGGATGTGGACAAATTGGAGAGAGTCCAGTGGAGGGCAATGAAAATGATTCGGGGTCTGGGGCACATGACTTATGAGGAGAGGCTGAGGGAACTGGGCTTATTTAGTCTGCAGAAGAGAAGAGTGAGGGGGGGGATTTGATAGCAGCCTTCAACTATCTGAAGGGGGGGTTCCAAAGAGGATGGAGCTCGGCTGTTCTCAGTGGTTGTAAATGACAGAACAAGAAGCAATGGTCTCACGTTGCAGTGGGGGAGGTCTAGGTTGGATATTAGGAAAAACTATTTCACTAGGAGCGTGGTGAAGCACTGGAATGCGTTACCTAGGGAGGTGGTGGAATCTCCATCCTTAGAGGTTTTTAAGGCCTGACTTGACAAAGCCCTGGCTGGGATGATTTAGTTGGGAATTGGTCCTGCTTTGAGCAGGGAGTTGGACTAGATGACCTCCTGAGGTCTCTTCCAACCCGAATCTTCTATGATTAAAAACTTCATCCTGTCAAATCACTCTATTAGTAAAAGTACAATGCACTGTTTAAATGTGCTGTGGGGAAGATGATCCCTGAGAGTATGGTAGGTCCTTACAAGGGACCACAGTGGTCATATGTGTGGAGAGTGAGGAGGGTGCAAAAGGAGCCTCCCCAGCCACAATGAAGCCTCTAAAAGTTCTAGGCTCAATTGCCAGCCCTGCACTCAGGGGAAGGCAGAGCCAGCCCTCTCCCTACTCCTGCAGCGATACACCAGGCCATAAATAGATCCAGGGCCCTACTGTCTCCCATCTACATGGAATGGAAATGGTGCATTGGTAGTGACAGGCCATTCTGAGCAGATTTGACACCCTGAGGTCCCCTAGGGATAGAGTAGATCCGCATACCCACAACCCAGGCCTCAGCCTCAGAGCAGGATTAGTGTGCGTTAGGCAATTGGAATACTGCACGTTAATATTACTGAGAACTGTTGTCCTAGGGGAACACCAGTAATGATAAAAAGGACTTAAAATTAATGTTGCTTGGCTAGATCAACTGACTATAACTCTCTCTCATTTGCCATGGCATTGATGTAGCAACAGGTGACCATTATCCTGTAATAATGGTCTTCCTGAGACATACACTAAATGGACAGTGAGAGGAATATATATTTCCTATTATATGCAAGGCTTTTTAAGTCAGGTGTTTTAGCACATTCCAATCATACTAATGGAAGAGAAGTTTGATACGTATATAAAAAAAACTGTAGTTTACTACTGACTTGCAAAATTTATTGTAGAGTAAGTTCTGCGAATACATATCAGGAAAATAAGTTGCAGATAAACATTCACAGTTGACATAAAATACCTAAGCAAATGGATTGCCCGACTATAGATGTGGTTCAAGTGATTCAAATGGTGTGCATTGTTGGAGTCAACTTGCAAATAAGTGAAGCTGTGCATAAAATCTTTTCTGCAAATAACTTTCAGGCTAATGCATTTGCACACTATTAAGAAATCATACATCAACAGCAGCAACACACTTGTAGTTTTTATAGACACCATTGTAATTCCAGCTAAGCTCTAGATTTCTGGAGCCCAGTTTTCTAGAAATGATCAGGCAAAAATATGAATGCATGATTTGTGTGCACAATTCCTGCCATTGCACATATAATCATGGTAATTGCCCATCAAGCCTGGTAGCTGCAAGCTCCAGTGAATACCTAGGTGTGTGCAGTTAACCATGACTATACATGCAGTTGCATGATTGTGTGAAAGTTAGGCCTGCATTTGTGTACACCCAGTTCTGAACATTGGGTCCTGAGTGTTTAAACTTATTTAAACTGCTGCAAATAAAGTGTGAAACACCAATTAAATATTTTCACAGGTGCTAGCATGTGAAATTGATGAGGAAGATCAAAAACATATGGTTAAAAATAAATGTAAACATTGGTACCTTTATGACAGATGAATGTTTTGAGTTTGCCATTTGCCTGCTCTCACCTGTGGGGTTTTTCCCCCCCACCTTTCCTTTCATCTCTCTCCCAAAATTAAAATCATTTTATTATAAACATAAATCCTACAGATACTGTACTTTGGAGAATCTATCTTTAGACATCTAAAAAATATTGAGAGCAGGGAACAAGGAAAGAGGAATGGGTAAAATTAGGGTTACCATATTTCAACAATCAAAAAAGAGGACGGGAGGAGCCCCGCCCTAGCCCCGGCCCCGTCCTGTCCTAGCCCCGCCTCCGTACTGTCCTAGCCCCGCCCCTGCCCCTTCCACTCCCTCCCACTTCCTGCCCCCTCAGAACCCCCAACCCTCCCCCCCACTCCTTGTCCCCTGACTGCCCCCCAGGACTCCACCCCCTCCCTAAGCCTCCCTGCCTCTTGTCCCCTGACTGCCCCCTCCTGAGACCTTCCCCACATCCTAACTGGCCCCCTAGGACCCTACCCCCTACCTGTCCCCTGACTGCCCCAACCCTTATCCACACCCCCACCCCCTGACAGCCCCCCCCAGAACTCCTGACCCATCTAAACCCCTCTGCTCCCTGTCCCCCCCTCCTGGGACCCCTGCTCCTAACTGCCCTCCAGAACCCCACCCCCTACCTAAGCCTCCCTGTTCCTTATCCCCTAACTGCCCCTTCCTAAGACCCCTCTCCCTAACTGCCCCCCAGGACCCTACCTCCTACCTGTACCCTGACTGCCCAAAACCTTATCCACCCCCTCAGAAAGCCCCCCCCCGAACTCTCGACCCCCCGCCGCTCCATGTCCCCTGACTGCCCCCTCCTGGGACCCCTGCTCCTAACTGCCCTCCAGAACCCCACACCCTACCCAAGCCTCCCTGTGCCTTGTCCCCTAACTGCCCCCTCCTGAGACCCCCGCACCTGTACCCTGACTGCCCAAAACCTTACACCCCCAACCCCCAGACAGCCCCCCCCCGAACTCCTGACCCATCCAACCCTCCCCCTGCTCCCTGTCTCTTGACTACCCCCCCCCCCCGAACCTCCCTGCCGCTTCTCTGACCCCCGGCCCCCTTACTGTGCTGCAGAGCAGCGCGCTCGACAGCGGGGGAGGGGAGCAGGCTCGGAGCTCCAGACGAACGGCCGGTGATCTGTGAATGCAGGGAGGGAGGGGGAGGGAGGGAGAGGAGGGGAGTGGTGTCAAGTTTCAGGAGAGAGGAGGGGGGAAGTGAAGGAAGGGCTCTGCCTCTGGCTGTCGGAGCCCGGGCTGCTCTGTAAGCCACGCGCACGCTCTGTATGGGGGGGGGAGGAGGGGAAGTCCGGACATCGACAAATTCCCCCCGGACGCTATTTTTAACTCGAAAAAGCCGGACATGTCCGGGGGAATCCGGACGAATGGTAACCCTAGGTAAAATCAGCTGAACGACTGTGCTGACAGGACCAGGACTTGCTATAGGTGAAGCTGTATACATGGGGAAAGGCCCAGCCTTTGCCCCTCTGAACCACTGAAAGGCCCAATTAAAACATTGCTTTGGTAACAGTCTTGCACTAATGTATATTTCCTTTAATTCTTTCAGTTGCAAAGTGTTTGTCATCCCTCTCATCCCCTCAGTGTTGCCTGGAAATGGTTTGAAACTGACACAAATGAAACTAACAAAGCCTCTGGTTTTGAACCTTATAAACTTACTCTTCACACGCTTACTGCATGGTCCTCTGGGCTGGATTAAGATTGAATATGGTACAGATTCAGCTATGCTGGAGCGCTCAGAAAAAGATACAACAGCTACAGAACTTTGTAGCAGACTTTATCATGTAAGCTGAATCCAGGCAGCTTTTTCGGGGATTCCCCAGTGCTTTCCAGATGCCCAGGATCCATAGCTTATCCAACCTGCACCTTCCCTATGGCACCACTTTGGAACTCAGTGGAAACCAGATCAAGCTACAATAGTAACAGAGCCGAGAGTAGCAGAGAGCAAACAAAGCCATGTTTGAGTGGTAAAACAATAGATGCTTTGCCAAATGTTCGTACTGAAACGCGGGGCAAACATAATGGGCCAAATTCTTTGCTAGTTTAAAATAGCACAGTTCTGTCTACACTAGCAGAGAATTCTGCCCAATATACTAACACTGGCATTTTATGGGTGAAATTTACTCAAGTGGAGAGCCAACTCAAAACCCACAGCACCACTTGAGCTCTAAATCGGCACTCAATGGGGGAATGGGTAGTACAGTTTCAAAGGGTGTACATCTCTGCACCCTTCATTCTGTGCTACAGGCTTGGGTTTACATTGGGCCTGAGCAGAGACCAGCATAGAGGGTCGGGACTGGAGATTAGAAAGGGGAGGAGCACTGGATCCAGCAGGCTTAGCACTCCCCCACAAGCAGCATAGTGGGGTACGGGGCTATATAGTGACTGGAGGGGATACATTAGTCCTGAAGAGTGCCCCTAGGATAGGCCAATTGAAGACTTCACCTATATAAAGCTCAATTACTTGAGTTAATGCAGATAAAGCAAATATGACCTATAAAACTGTTGATCCTTTGAAAACTCTTTGCAATGAGTTGGTTTGTCTCTGTTTAATCCTCATCTAATGTCAGATATTTTTTTATTTCTTGCAAAAGGTAAAGCCTAGTATATGCTTTGTAGATCTCTACACTAATGCTGCAAGTAGAATGTTGATCAGAATCCGGCTTTGAGCTAATCTTCTCAATGAGATCTGATAAAGCAATCTCTAATAAGAAACTTCTCTTGGGTGCAACCTGTCACATAAATGGGGATCCTCAAAACTTTGCTATATTTCAGTTTTACATCCACATGCAACATCCATGAAAGGAGTAGTATTAAAAGTGGGGCACTTTTAGCACACATGCACCACAGATCTCTGTTCTGTTTAAGGTCTGGTTTAAATGAAGGTGACACTTTCCAATACAGGTAAATTATTCTGTCTTTCAGGAGGATTAATTTATATGCAGCAATCGCCTCAGATGTGGAGCCACAAAGGCAATGGATAGGTTTATCCATACAGCCTTCTCTAATTAACATCAAAAAAGCAGGACATTTGGTCAGCATCTGTGGCTATTCAGAGTTAAAAGTTCTCAGATGTGTATTCCCAGTAGAGCTTAATAGCATCAGTCTCTTTTGGCATGGATCTGGTATACAACCTAATGGCAAATCTGGGAAGTTAGAATTGGATGGTACTAATTAAAATTTTTCTCGTGCTCACAGTATTTCTGCATAAAGCCATCTTAAGCTGCATGTTGGTTCAACTACTTATAATATCCTTCTCTGGGCACATTAGATCCATATGCTAGTATGCCTTACTACAACTGTCTATATATTTAGGCAGTTAAACTTAACAAATGTAATGCTGGTTTACAATTTGTAAACCAACATATTCAGATTCTCTCTGGACAAGCAGGGAGGGGAGTAGGAAATGAATAAGAAAGGGCTTTTAAAAATTGCTCACTGCTAGTCTGACTTTGCTGTGTTACCACTAACTTCAGTGGGAGAAATATGAAATCAGTGCTGAGCACTTTTGAAAGTCATCCCACCCTTACTCAGGGACAGAGTAAAACAATTATTTCCCAAAGAGTCTCCCTGGAGTATGTAGTTACCAGAAGGGTAACGATGTATCATTAAAACACTAAACATGCACATACTGTACTCACTCACCCATTCCTCCTTTAAAAAAAAAAAAAACATGACTGCAGGCTACACAGAGGGCAACCAGAGAGCACTAAAGAATCCTGGAGAATCCCCCACCCGTCAATCCGGGGACCTGTATTTTTCTTGAATTTTCTTACAGATCGCTCCAGCTCAGGCTCTAACCCATTTGCCTAGACCAGCCGTGGGCAAACTTTTTGGCCCGAGGGCCACATCTGGGTGGGGAAATTGTATGCAGGGCCATGAATGTAGGGTGGGGCAGGGGGTTGAGGTGTGGGGGGGGGTGCAGGAAGGGGCTCAGGGCAGAGGGTTGGGGTGTAGAAGGGGTGCAGGCTCCGGCCTGTCGCCGCTTACCTCGAGTGGCTCTGGGGTGGCAGCGGTGTGCAGCGGGGCTAAGGCAGGCTCCCTGCCTGCCCTGGCCCTGCGCCATTCCCGGAAGTGGCCAGCACATCCGGCAGTGGCTCCTGGGGGTGGGATGGGGCAGGTGGCTCCACACACTGCCCTCACCTGTGGGTACCACCCCTGAAGCTCCCATTGGCCGTGGTTCCCCATTCCCAGCCAATGGGAGCTGTGGAGGGTGGTGCCTGCAGCAGAGGGCAGTGCAGGGAGCCCTCTGTCCTTTCCTCCTGCCCCCCGGGGCCAAAGGGATGTGGTGCCGGCCGCTTCTGGGAGCAGCATGGGGCCAGGGAGCCTGCCTTAGCCCCACTGCGCCATGGAGCTGGCAATCCCGTGGGCCAGATTGAAAGCCCTGATGAGCCGGATTCAGCCCGCGGGCCATAGTTTGCCATCCCCTGGCCTAGACAGAGTACTCTACGTGACCTCCTTGACAAACTGATGCCCATATCTGCACGCATCAACTGGTGGGAGGTACTCCTTCAGCTGGAGTATGTGCTAGTTTGATTAAATCATGGGGATAGATTTTGTTGTGCCACTGTTCTGCATGTCTCACAAAGAGGTAGCAGAGTTTTCCTCTTGACCCACCCTGTTAGCAGGTGTCAGAACCCTGCATTATAATGCTGAAGTTCTCACTCATGGCAGGTATGGTTCATTAACTCCATCCTCGATGAGGAACAGTGGATCATTCTCTAGAAGAAAGTCAGACAGAGTCCTGGAGGCAAACTTTAGGGACAGGCAAGCTCAGGGAAGAGGATTAGGCTGAGGCTTGCTGGGAATTATCAGGAAAACGCATGCTGTGAGTTCTCAGTATAAACCAATCTCAGAAGGGAGGGGGTTTAGACATCAATTAGGGGTTTGTCTTCTGTGGAGATGAGGGTAGGAACACAGCCCAACCATACCTCCAGACAGCACCCTGCCCTCTTAATTATCAATCATGTTTATGACATCAGTGCCTAAGGACCAAACAGAGTCCCTGCCTCAACGAGCTTACAATCTAAGTAGACAAGATCGACAGGTGTGGTGGGGAAGGGAGCAATGCATCATGCAATGGCAGCAAACGTCATCTTAGTGCCACTAAATTTGGGGGGGATGGTGTTAGTTCAGAGGTGATCAGCTAAATGTAAAGAAGAGGGAAGGGGAGTAAGGACCAGGGTGGAATGATGTGAAGTTGAAGATACTGTGGGTGTGTCTACACAGCCACTAGACACCTGCAGCTCACCCATGCTAGACAACTCGGGCTCACAGGGCCGTTTCATTGCCAAATAGACTTCTGGGCATGGGCTGGAGACCAGGGTCTGGTACTCTGTTGGATGGGCGCATCCCAGAGCCCAGGCTCCAGCCTGACCCCAGAAGTCAATTGAAGTGATGAAACAGCCCCGCAGCCCACGCCCCACAAGCCCAAGTTGGCTGACTCATACCAGCTGTTGTTTTTTCTTGGCTGTGTAGACATACCCTGTGAGGGAAGGGAGGGGAGAATGAGGGAGGGTTGGAGCAAACAGCCAGTCAGTGCAGGGGAAATCCAGTAACAACTGTAGAAAGTTCTCTGACTGGCCAGAGGTCCCTGCTTTGTCTGCTTCTGCCGGTGCTCCTACTGGCTGGAGTCTCTGGTGTAATCTGCTGATATTTCTTCCTCTTTTCATTTCCTCTAATTATCACACTCCCTTTTCAGTCAGCAACATCCCAAAGTCAGTCACTAACATTTTAATAATTGGAAACTTAATTATAATTTGAATCTAAGCCACCAAACCACTGATTTTGCTCAGAGCTTCTGTGGGGGGATGCAAAATCTAATTTTGTAATATATTCAATTACTTGTACTAAGGACAAAAATCTTGCCCATGCAGAAGTTAAAACCAGTATTCATCCTCTAAGAAATGAAACACAACTGCAGTAGATTTCCACTGGGCAATTGCTAATTTTTCAGCATAAGCGCACTAAAGGCTGCCAGTTATGGCGCCAGATCCTTGACTGATGTAAAACAGTGTTGTTCATAAATTAGCATAGCTCCACTGAAGTCAGTCAGCTGAGGGTGTAGCCCAGGGTATTTAAAAACCTCCAGAATTATCAGGAAATGACATCTTTATTCTGTTGAAGTACATACAGATGTATGAAAAATAAGAGTTTTCAAAAGTAAAGATAAGTGTATGTCATTTACATATTTGCCACCAAGGAACAGTCAGTTTGCAGGGGAGAAGTCGTGGCAGTCCATTTTGCTCTAGTTAATTTGGGTTATGTCTGTTTGAAATTTCAATGGGTCACAGACTATTATAGCCAGGGCTGACATCACAGCAGAGTTCCCTGAAGATGCTGGCCATGTCAAATTCAAATATCAGCGTGAAGGGGAACCAGGCTGTGGCAGGTTCTTTCCCCAGGGCATTCCCCTTTCGCATTATAGCATCACCCTGTGGTGGTCTGTCCTTTTAGCAGCTCCACCCACTGGCCAAGTCACAAGTTCAAGTCCACCCCTTTCAGGGTACACAAAAAGAGTCCAATAATGTGGAAGTCTTCGGAAGTTCGCAAGGGTTTCAGGACTTCCTTTCTGGGTCAAGGTCTAGAGTCTTGTATCTTCAGGGTCTTCCCTAACTGAGTTCCCCACCAAGAGATAGACTTCTATCATTATCATCTCTTTACGGTTGGTGGGGAGCCAAGACCCACCCTCTCCACTAGGCTCCAATCCAGGGCCCCATGGTAGGGAGCTAAGCCTTGGTATGCTGTAAAGCTGCCTCCCAGGATCACGTCCTATCAATGCCCTTTCTTCTCCCAGGGTAAAGTAAAGAACTGAACACAAAAATAAAGTTTTCAAGATTCAAAAGTCACCAGGCTTGTTCAAGTCAGCAAAAAATCCTGTGCTACTCCTTCCCAGGAGTTCAGAAGTCAGGTCTCCTGGTTGCCTGCCAATCAGGTACTCTGCTTCCCTCTTTAAGTTCTTCCTCCAGCTTGTGCAGGTTTTGCAGGTGCAGTGGGGCACGGCTGCCTGGACCCAGAGCAGTTCCTTAACCCCTTCTTCTGCAGTGTGGGGTTTGTATATCACATCAAAGTCAGGCACCAAGTTCTGCTCTCAGCAGGCTTAAATCCAAACGAACTCTACTGAAGTAACTGAGCAGAATTTGGCTCTAGACTGGAGACCCTCTTTAGCACAAACACCATCAAGATAGGGGGTAGATGTGCTGGTGCACGCTGGTGGTGCACTTTGCACTACTCTGGTGATGAAAAAGAGCAATAAGTGACTTACCCAACCAGTTAAAACCAGTTTTACGGCTGCTTTGTATTGCTGGTCTGGCACAAACCAACTAGCGAACTGGTAAGCTGGAGCAATGGGAGGTATGCTCTTTGCTGCTCCAGATGAAGTAGAAAATACCTATGTCCAAGCTTACTAAATATTTATCCTCTTTCAAGGATCCACCTCTGCCTTCACTGAGGTTTTGCCTAGAAACAAAACATAAGAACATAAGAATGGCCATACTGGGTCAGACCAAAGGTCCATCCAGCCCAATATCCTGTCTACCGACAATGGCCAATGCCAGCTGCCCCAGAGGGAGTGAACCTAACAGGTAATGATGAAGTGATCTCTCTCCTGCCGTCCATCACCACCCTCTGACAAACAGAGGCTAGGGACACCATTCCTTACCCATCCTGGCTAATAGCCATTACTGGATTTAACCTCCATGAATTTATCTAGTTCTCTTTTAAACCCTGTTATAGTCCTAGCCTTCACAGAACCAGAAACTTTCCTGAAATGCTACCACTGCCCGACAGCTCTTGCAGCTCATAGAAACTCTAACGAATTCCCACTCGTGTGCTTGTCAGACATCTACCATAGGCAACATGGTCTGCATCATTCAGTACTATCTTCAGACATGCGTATGGAGCAAAGCAAAGGGAGTTTTGCCAGTGAAGCTTAAATCAGTGTGTTAAGTCCCTTGACTGTGGCTTTATGCATCAAATCATCTCACTTTTGCTTTTGGGATACTGCTGCAAAGGACCAGATCTTACTAGTGCCTTATGTGAACCTGAGACTTTTTAACTCTGTGGGAATGGTGCAGAGGAAGTGATCTCCAATACAATGACATCTGCAGCAAAAGGGTTCTTGAATCGTTGACTAAGCAATGGTCCTTTACTAGTACCTGTGGGGTAGGCCGTGGCATTTTGCCTCCAACCCAGGACCTCTGGCTATGAGAAATATGTGAGGGAAGGGATGAGTCCTTCCCCTGCCTTTTTCCTATCCCATTTCGGACAACTCATGCCCAGCAGATGCACGAGAGGGAGCAGTCCCTGCACATGCCCACCCTGAGAAAAAAGCATGGACTGTCCCTGGGCCTTGCAAGGAGTATGCAAGAGTAGGGCAGGGCATTTGCATGGATGCTCAGAAGGGAAGTCTGAGTGCAAGGAGTCAGTCTCTTATGGGAATACAGCTCAGACCTCTGAAAATCTTGCCACTAGAACCAATGGTGATGAGAATGGGGTTCTGTGATGAGGTGAAACCCATCTTGGGCTGGAAAGGGGTTAATAGTTAATTATGGCACAGGTGCAATAGATGTACCTAATTAGCCACTGGGACTAAGGAAGAATAAGATGAAACCTTAATGGACAACTGGGCCCCATAAAAGGGAGAGAGTTCAGTCTGAAGAAAGAAGCCATAATGAGTTCATAGGCTGGCTGCTTGCTTGCTGCTGTGGTGGGGATGGGCTTAAGAGATGAAGACTTTGGCTGGGTAGGACAGTGCTTGAGAGCAGAGCTAGGGAAAGGTACTGAAACTCCATGAAAGGGGTGAGCATAGGGCTCAGAAGATAGTGATTTTTCCTTGTAAAAAGCGGCAAGGAGTCCTGTGGCACCTTATAGACTAACAGACGTATTGGAGCATAAGCTTTCGTGGGTGAATACCCACTTCGTCGGATGCCCACGAAAAGCTTATACTCCAATACGTCTGTTAGTCTATAAGGTGCCACAGGACTCCTTGTCACTTTTTACAGATCCAGACTAACACGGCTACCCCTCTCATACTTGATTTTTCTTGGACACTTATGATCCTGGAAGAGGTTTGATCTAGGTGCTTCTTAGCTGGAGGGCTGAGTGGTGTGCAAAGAGAGCCTGCAGGGGGTGCTGGAGATGAAAATCTCTAATATTGCACTCTGCCATAAGGGTGCACACTGGTGGCAAATACATAATGTAGCATCTTAAGGTATCATAGTGTTCCCTGTATATTCTTTGAGTATGTATACGCCTCCCCACTCCTGTCATATTGGACACCTTGCTACAGATTCTTTGGAGGCTAGGATTCTTCAGTTCTTACTGTACTCCGCATAGCACCTGTGCTTCCCAGATATAGTCTAAAGTGAGCGACACTGCCTTGCATGACAGCTCTTCAAGCTTGTGACTGGCTAATTTATAGTAAATTATCACAAACAGTCTGATTAATTACTCCAACTTTAACTGCAAAGATGTAAATCTCATCCCTTGAGCAGCTGACTAGTCTCCAACCACTAACACACATGGTACATATCAGATTGACCCTCACATGTAATCACGTTAGCTCTTGTGTTTCTGAGTGTCCTTACTTCCTTTTTAGTATGTCTGATTACATGGGGTGAATGATCGTGTTAGGGTTAAACAGGATCCACTGTGAATGATTACCACCAATCTTCCTGTAGTGCTACAGTTGTGGCCATGCTGGCTCTTCCTTTACACATAAGAAAGGATTTTAGCATCCCAACAGGCAAGTTACGCAAGATCAGATACTGTGGTTCATGATCCCTGTGCTTGCTCTGTGCCTTAACCCATCACTGTGTGTATATCTTGATGCCAGCTAGCCATTTATCAGAACAGACAGAAAATGGTGGATGGCCCCAGAGAACGTAACAATGGGAAGGAGGATGACAAAGTACCTGACACTTTCCAGAGGGGGAGCTGAGGCACAATGACTTGCACATCGGGTGCCTGGAAGTCTGGCAGTGGTGGGGCGTGAATCCAGATCTCTTGACTAGTCCATGGCCTTAACCTCAAGACTGGCCACTCACTGGGTCTCCACACAACTCAGGGGTTCATCTGTGTGTATCAGATCCCAGGATCAGTGTCCATGTCAACCAACTAGTACTGCACACTGCCTACTGCTTATATAGCAAGAGTATGGGCCAGATTGTGAGTCCTTCGTGCTCAGAGTAGAACCTTGCTTCACAAATAGGCCAGTTGCCTTCAGAAGGGCTACTTATAGAATGAGTGAGTGAACAAGCATGGGATTCGGCCCTCTCGCCCTGTGTGCACACCAACAAGGCAGTAAGGATACTGTTGCTACGGAAAAATTAATTTTATGACCTGTTAAGGGTGTCAGAGTGTAAACCTAGCATTTGCACAAATACCCCTATTACATTTAACATTGTATTATCTGTCTTGCCACTTCTATTATGACTTTTTTCTCTCTAGGAATAAGATTCCAGCATCCATAGTTCCTCCAGTCCCTGTCCTGAGCATGAATATTTTTACTTAGATGCTTTGCTGTCTTGTGCAAGAACATGTAATCAGAACTGGAGCATAATTAGTAAAATGAGCATCAGATAATCCCAAGCAGACAGTGAAGGGAAAAGCTACAAGGGGAGGAGAAAACCTTTGGTGCAAACATTTGAAAGGAGCACTCATAAGTCTGACACCTTTTGGCATGTCTGGGTTTTAACATTTTTCCAACAGATGAACAACAGAGAGCTGGATAAGGGATCCGAATGAAGAGCTGGAAAATGCCTTTATAAAAGAAACCGAGACTATAGAAGCAGTGAGTGATAAACCAATCTGAATGATCAAGCCTCTCCCACCTCCCTTTTTTATTAGGCATCACTCCAAAGGTTGGCAACTAATTGTTTCTTGCATTGATCTAGAGTCTTTGCCACAGCCACTTTGCTTGACAGCACTGCCAACATATGTTACATTTCCCGTTACACAGTACTTTCCTACTTCTGCTCTGAATGGACTTTTCTGAAACTACCATTTATATCCCCAGCTTTTATAGTTTCTGCACAGCTAAATGCTATAAGTCAGGGAGACACTGGACTCCAGTTCATTTTCCCTCTTTCACTTAATCGTTCCCTCTAGCTTTTTTCTAAACCCAACAAGAAGTTATGTAACTTTCCCTTAAGTTTGTGCTTTTTAAAAACCATTGTTTTACTATTTTGCAGACATAAATATCCTGGCAGAACCAATTTGTGTAAAGTGCTGGGTTACCCAGGCATGTTGTTGCTGCCAACTAGTAGAGGACACAGAGGAGTGCATGGGGTTTTTACAGGGATCCCCTGGGTTGGATATCTGCAAAAGAGTTCACCAAAGGGGGCATGTGAGGTCTCTACCAAAATCCAGTAGCCCAGAGGTCATAATCATTGAAAAATGTCTGTACAGACAATATGTAGAGAGTTATGCATCTATACCGTTCTTAAGGTCTGGGAGTTGAGGAAGGTCCTCAGGAGGTGACATACCTCCGCAATTTTCCTGTCAGGCAGGAGGTAACTGACACCTATCTCCCTGTCTGCCCATTTGGGTATCGTACACCTCAGACTGTATGCCTATTTGCATACTGAACCAGATGTTAATTAAGAGATTGTTTCTTTTTGGTAGATTTCCTCTCTTGTAGATTTTGCAAACAGCGGGGGGTGTCCTGTTTAGGAATAAAAATAAAGGCTTGGTCTAGTACAGGGATCAGCAACCTTTGGCACGCAGCCCACCAGGGCAAGCACCCTGGCAGGCTGGGCTGGTTTGTTTACCTGCCGCGTCCCCAGGTTCGGCTGATAGCGGCTCCCACGGGCCACAGTTCGCAACTCCAGGCCAATGGGGACAGTGGAAAGCAGCGGCCAACACATTCCTCGGCCCACGCCACTTCCTGCAGCCCCCATTGGCCTGGGACGGAGAACCGTGGTCAGTGGGAGCTGCGATCGGCTGAGCCTGCGGACGCGACAGGTAAACCGTCCCGGCCCGCCAGGGTGCTTAACCTGG
Source organism: Chrysemys picta bellii (assembly GCF_011386835.1). Taxonomy (NCBI): domain Eukaryota; kingdom Metazoa; phylum Chordata; order Testudines; family Emydidae; genus Chrysemys; species Chrysemys picta. The sequence continues at coordinate 1,257,374 of NW_027052709.1, forward strand.
CGGGCCGCGTGCCAAAGGTTGCCGATCCCTGGTCTAGTATATTTGGGAATGCAAAGGGATGCAGTGAATCCTTCACCTACAAGGCACTCTGACAGCATGCTCATCTGGTGAAAGGAGGCTCACAGCCAGCCTGACTGTAAAGCACTGCAAGGATTATGGGTGAGCAATACTCTACAAGACCTGAGAATATCTTATTTAATTAAGTCTAGGCTCTAAAATGCATTTTATGATTTTACATGTAACCATTTGTTGCCAACACTACTTCTTGCTACTACTTTAATCTCTCTGCTTTGTTACATAAACTTGTACTTGATTTTACTATAAATATATCTAAGCCAGGGGTCTCAAACTCAAATGACCACGAGGGCCACATGAGGACTAGTGCATTGGCCTGAGGGCCGCATCACTGACACACCCCCTCGCTGCCCCCAGCCCCGCCCCCACTCCATCCCTTCCATGAGGCCCCGCCCCTGCCCCATCTCTTCTCTACCTCCTCCCCTGAGCGTGCGGCTCCCTGCTCCTCCCCCTCCCTCCTGGAAAGTGCTAAGCACCGCCAACGTAATGCACCTCACTCAAAGGACAAAACATGCACTTAGATTTACTTCTGTTAAAGCCCCCACACTGCACTGGGCTGCCACCACCACTCCATCCCTGTTCTGCCTCTTCCAGGGGTGGCAGGTTTGTAGAAATTTTGGTGGTGCCCAGAACCTGCCCCCCCCCAACTCCACCCCCACCTGCCTAAGGCTCTGGGATGGAGTTTGGGTGCTGGGTGCAGGCTCCGTGCTGGGGCAGGGGGTGGGGGTGCAGGCTCTGGGATGGAGTTTGGGGATAGGAGGGGTGCAGGGGTGAGGGCTGTGGGGCTGTGATGAGGGGTTTGGGGCAATGGAGAGGCTCAGGGCATTGGAGAGGCTCAGGACTAGGACAGAAGGGAAGGGGAAGGGCAGCCTGCCCTGGCCATAGTGGAGGGGGGCACTAGGACCCTGCGGCAGCAGGTGATACCGGAAGCCGGCTGAACGAAGCAGAGTCAGCATGAGCTGCAGGCTCCAGAGTGGTGAAGGGGAGCAAGTGAGCCCGGGGGACGCTCGGGGGAGACAGGGCTGGGGGAGAGACCTGGCCCCAAACATTGGGAAGCAGCGAGCTTAGCTGCCATATAAAATAACTTGGGGGGGGCGGGGGGCGCAGGAAGCTTGGCAGGCCGCAGGGAAGAGCTCCGCGGGCCGCGTGTTTGAGACCCCTGATCTAAGTGCTGTGAGCTAAGCAGAGCAATGAGGTGGAACTGGTAAGCTGTGCTGTGCTGTTTCTTTGGAAGCAGCCACATTTGCAGGTGTCCAGTGGACCAAGGGCTGAATGCTGTAGGAAGATGCTCCCAGGGCTCAGGGGTTGGAGGGGGCCTATCACTAAGCTGCAGAGTGACAGTGGGGTCCATGAGGCCTAGCGAGGAGTGCTGGTGTTACCCATGGCTGGCAGAATTGAGGAGCTGCCCCATGGCAGGCACAGACAGGGCTTCCTCACACTAATGGCAGGTGGTAACAAGATCCCTCACAACCCTAGGTACGTCACAGTGGGGGGCTACTCCCCTGCTACAGAAAAATCTCAAGAGGAAAAGTATAATTCATCACTGGGACTTACTACCAGGATGGTCTGTCAGATTTGACTCCTGTGGAAAGAACAAGGGGGTGACCCCTGGAGACTGTGGATCTTTGAAGGCCTGTGGGGAGGCTTAGCACCTATGCATTGACTCTGGCAATTAAAATCCACTGTGACCCAAGGACCTCTTAATGCCAACTGGCAGAGGGCACTGTGGGGATATGGGGTACAGGGAGCCCCATGGCCTGGTATTTACATTTTAGTTCACTAAGGAATGTCATGGAAGGTTTCTACTGAACACCTGTGGCACACTGGTCATCATCATTGCTGCAAAATGGACATGCGAACAATATGGAAGGAGAGATGTGTGTATATCGGAGAGTGTGTTCTTAAGGCCTTGCCGTTAAAGGCAGGTCACTCAGAGGTAGTGTGCCTTGAGACAGACTCCTCCAGACAGGAGGGAGGAGACACTTATCTTCCTCACTGACCATTGTGTATGGTGTCTCTTACAATCAAAGTCTATTAGTATATGAGTCAACTGCTAATAAAGAGCTTTCAGGGACTTCAGGAGGGAAATTAACAGGAAATAGTGGGAGTGGAGAGGGAGGGCCCTGTTTTCACATGAAGATCAAAGGTCTGAGCTGGTATATTTGGGGGTCTAGAAAGATCCCGACACAGTTCATCGGGGAGGCCAGCTGCCCACGGGCTTGATCTCATGAAAGGAGAGTGTCAACCATCCCAGTTGGAAGACACTGTGAGAAGGACTTTGGGGAAAGCAGACAAGAGGCAGCTTGTGAGCGAGTGTAGGCTCTAGCACAGGGGTTCTCAAACTGGGGGACAGGACCCTCAGGGGTTTGTGAAGTTATTACATGGGGGGTCACGAGCTGTCAGCCCCAACCCAAACCCCGCTTTGCCTCCAGCATTTATAATGGTGTTAAATATATTAAAAGGTGTTTTTAATTTATAAGGGGAGGGGGTCACACTCAGAGGCTTGTTATGTGAAAGGGGTCACCAGTACAAAAGTTTGAGAACCTCTGCTCTAGCATGTGTGGTAGGATTTGACATGTAACCCTTTGTCTCCAGTTGTATCAAAATGCTTTGTTAAATAAGTTTTGCTGACTTGCAAGTATAAGTGTTGGGTGTTAAGCTAAGCTGTGTTTTAAGGTGTAACTAGTCCCCTGTGGTGTACTGTTCCTTTGGGAACTGTTGCTCCAGTAATTCTGTGAGCATCCAATGGATCAAGGGCTGGACATGGCTGAGGGATGCTCAGAGGACTCGGGGAAAGGGGGGTGGTCGGTAGAGTGAGCCTATCACTAGACTGCAGGAGGGACAGCAAAGCCCGGGGGGCTCATAGAGGAGTGCTTGTGTTGCCTGTGGCTGGGAGAGTCAGGGAGCTGACCTCTGGCAGGCACATACAAGGCATCTTCACCCTAAAGACAGGTGGTAGGAAGGTTCTCATAACCCTGGGAAGTGTCACACTCCTTCCCCAGGTTATGGGCTGTTGAGTAAGGATCTGGTGCAAAGCCTACTGAAGTCAATGGAAAGTCTCTCTTTGGGGCCCTAAAGGAGACAAACCAGCTGAGAGAGACCTTGTGCCAGCATTGCCAGATACAAACTCATCTTCCAAAATCAAAGTACTGTTGGCTTTGCTTTTCACAGGTGGCTGTAGGCGGGATCAGGAATAACACCTTGTCTTAATTAAAATCAAGCTTTTTCAGCACTGCCTACCTTTACTCCAAAGAATGGCAAGAGTTTTGAAAAATGACAGCTTCTTAAGGCCTCTTGTTCATACAATCATTGCCCAACACACAAGGCCACAGTGCATGCTAGCAGAGCCCCTGACTTTCTCTTTACCTTATAATTTTCAGCTGAGAAAAATAGCTAATCATTTCCACTCTACCTCTGTTCAGCTGCAGATTTCAAAGAATTCTGCAAAGGCATAAATATTATCAGGCTGACTTTAGAGTTGCCCTTACTAAGTACAACATTCTGAAAATTTGTATGAGGCACTGTGGTCTATTACAAGACTGTTTACTACCTCAGATTCAGATCGGAGGGTGTTGGCAGTGCTTCCACAAACATCCTATATCATTTTCAGCAAGTCAGTCCTAACTGTTTCCCCATTATACATCAGAAAGATGAAGTTGTGCATATTTTTCTTAGGTGGGTGCCGGGGGTGGGGGGGGAGACATTTTGGGGGTGCAAATTTTGGAGTTAGGTTGTACTTTTGCAGAGTAGCTTAGGGCTGTTTGAAGGTAAAAGATGCAATATTCTCCATTGCTATGTTGACCTGTTTGCTTCATTGACAGAAGTGGATTGTCACACTTGCTTAAACACTTCATTTTCCTGCTTTGACATTGAAAGGACTCTTGCTTAAGCCAATTTTATCACGTCTCAAGTGGTGGAGTAATGTTTTGTTTGTCAATTTGCCTCAAACATTAGACACTGCAAAAATTTGAAAGAAGCAATTTAAATCTTACCCTCCTGAGAATTTATGATGTTTTAGTCAATGACACCTATCCTTAAAACTTGGAAATGATGTGGATTTTAATAAAGTTACAAGGGAAAATGGAATAAGAAAAATCAGCCTTACACTGGAACAGTGATTTCAGCCTTAACTACGCCGAGAGCATAATAAACCACACTAGAGTTTAAAAGGAAAAATAAAGGGAAGAAGTTGAATGAAAATGTCTAACATTACTGTTCATTGGGATGTTTTTCTAAACTTTTTAAGTAGCTCTACCTGCAGAGCTAACCCCTAAGCTGTATTTCGGATAGGAGAGGTACATTTTGGGACCTGGAGAACCAAAATAACTCTGAAGTTACAGACTTTCAACAAACTAGGCCTGACTTTGGCTATACCAGTGTAAATCAGGAACAGCTCAAGTCAATGGAGTTACTTTGGGGTAATACAAACTAGCATGAGAACTGCACCCATAGTTCCTTTAAAACTTTACCCTTAACTCATCACTTCCTACATTTTCAAGCCTGCTTTCCTCCATAGCTGCAATACTCTAGAAAGGCTTCCTTTGAAGCACCTGATATGCCATAACTGTATCTAAAGATTTTGTCTGAGAAATCTAAAAGGACAAGTCCTGGCCAACTTCTCATTTCAAGCTTTCCACCACAGACGGGAGGAATCTGCCAGTACCTTCATGGCTGAAGTCTGGCTCAGAAGCTTCCACACACTCATTGGTTCATTTGTTACAAATACTAAATACAATGAAGAGCAGACCCAGCTGCTTACTCAGCCTTTTATCATTTTAAATCCTCTGCTGGTGAGAAGAGGAACCATAAGGATTTATAAGGCTTGAAAATTGTCAAGAGCAGAATTCCAGAGCTAAGCTTGTATCCAGGGCAGCTCTATGTTTTTTGCCGCCCCAAGCACGGCAGGCAGGCGGCTTTCGGTGGCGTGCCTGCAGGAGGTCTGCTGGTAACGCGGATTCGGTGATGTGCCTGCGGGAGGTCTGCTGGTAACGCGGATTCGGTGGCATGCCTGCGGGAGGTCCGCCGGTGCCATGCCATCAGCGTCCCAACCACCGAATTGCCGCTGAAGCCGCAGGACCTCCCACAGGCATGCCGCTGAAAGCCGCCTGCCTGCTGCGCCCTCACAGCGACTGGCAGGTCGCCCCTCCCCCCCCCCACGGCTTGCCGCCCCAGGGATGTGCTTGCTGCGCTGGTGCCTGGAGCCGCCCCTGCTTGTATATCATCTTCCAGCAAGAAGCTGCCTCTGTCTCATCGTTTGCATTGGCACAAAAGACTGCCAGTTTAACAGGCCACTGTTAAGGATGGTCAGACTAAAATTAGACCTACCAGCTGTGTTTTGGTTTATGGGCCATTGCATGAGCTCATGTAGTCCCTTCTCCACCCCTCTGCCTGACTGCCCTGTTCTCAGGAGTAGCAAAGCCATATACACACACACACATACTTTTCAAATGATCAGAGAGCATGATTCTTGTATATTTCAATATACTGGACTGTCCAGCTGCAAGGATGCCATTCCAAGACTCTGCCAGTCTCATTGTACTCACATCTAAGGAAACCCCTTATTTCAGTGTTCTCCTTTGTGCTTTGTTTGGGGGAAATGCCAATTTTGAGAGATCAGGGAAGTGAAACCTAATAGATAATGAGAGATCAGGGAAGTGAAACCTAATAGATAAATTGCCAAGGTTGAATTTTTGTTTCAAATGCAAGTACCCATTAACTAGTTGCTATAACAGTCACTCTAGAAGTCCCACACACAGATGAATATCTAGGTGCATGATAATCATTTGATTCAGTCTTATTTGTACACTTCATTTGTAGAACGGTTTCTGCAGAGAGAAAAATGTAGGCACCTTTCACAGTTCTATCTCCTCTTCCTGATGTGCTGAACCTGTAAAATGGCAATTTCCATTTCCTTTTACCACGCATCATGAGCAGCAGCCCATGGATGCAGCAGCAATCCACCCAGAGTTAGTCTATGAGTTGTGCTTGCAACTCACATCTAAAATAGCAAAAGTTCAACACTCTAAAAGAAAATTGTGCCAAACCAATCTGTACTGACAGATGTACTGAATGCTTTCAAGTTTCATGGGGCTCAGTCACATATTGCATTTGAAAGTGGTTAAGAGACTGTTTTTGTTATTTAATAAACATAGGAATTTATTTTTATATGAAACACTGCAAGATAATTAGGAAAACTTGGAGAAAGGCCTGTTGCACTAAGACACTATGCTGAATATTTCTGTAGGAAAGAGAAGAGGATAATACAGATGCTTCAGCAGAATGGGATTAAAAAGGACAGTAAGTGCTTGAAGGACTGGTACATATATTTGCTTGATATGCATTAAGAAAAGCAAAGAACTGCAATTACAATCAAGGTCATGAAGTAAAAACAAAAATATAATCCTAAACCACAGCAATTGACTGCTGTAGTTCTCAGAGTTAATGGGAGTGACTCAATCAAATCCCTGAACATGTTAAGTATATGCCAAATGCATCAAGTTGCACAAACGGGTTTGTGCTCTCACCTCCTTGTCTGGAAGAAGCCAGGTTTCTCTCTTCAGTGTTAAGGGCCAGGCTTTTTTATTTTAATTTGCGCTGAACGTGCACCCGAGACTTTTCCCTAGCTTGGGGGGGATCCCTGGCTACCTATAATTGTTCTAGTCTCTTGTACAATATACCCCAGTTGGACCAAAATGAAAAAAAAAATACACACAATGCAGCACCTGAATCTAAAAGCCAAGTTCTCAGACTGCTCCCATTAAGTGGGGGGAATTTTACTTCTCTATAGAAAATAAAACCCTTCCTCATATTGAGGAAAGAATGCTGATAAGGTGCTGGTTGCTAGGGCAACCATTTAGTAGCCATCCTGGAATTTAACAGTGTACCTGTGCAACCAGTTGTGCTGAATCAATGTCACTTTTTCCCCTAGGCCAGAGGCCACCCAGACCAGACAGAAGTGCTCTTAGTGGGTGAAAGCACCATACACCTTTCAACATATGTTGGTGACTGCTATAAGGGAATGTCTTTCACCACCTTCTGTTTTACTGTGGAGGTATAATTGCATTGCCTTGAACTGCAGTCTGATAAATATCTAGGACTGCCAACCAGAAGGCTTGTGTAAAATTTGTTATACTGGCTCAATTAACATCACAGCTTTAAAAAGTCAAAGCTATAGATGAGCCTTCTCTGAGAAGAAACAGGGATGCTGTGATAGCCTCCTTTGTGGGTTGTTTGTATTGGGGTAGCACAAAGAGGCCCCAGATGACCTCAGGGTTAGAGAGATACTTACACCAAACTGTGCGGTGAGAACTACCTGTCTAAACAAAGTGAAGAAGTGAGGTTCTTACCCACGAAAGCTTATGCTCCCAATACTTCTGTTAGTCTTAAAGGTGCCACAGGACCCTCTGTTGCTTTTGTCTAAACAAAGACAGTGTGGGGGGGCGGGGGGGAGAGAGAGAAAAGGATTGTTTTTAACTTTTAGATTGAGAAAACAAACGAGGTACAAATTGAGTGTCTCACAGGAAATCTGTTGCAGAGCTAAGAACTGAACTCACATGCCTGAGTCCCATTCAGTCACCTTAACCACAAGACCCTCTCTCCCCACTAGCTCTCAGAGTGCTCGTTTTCTCTACCACATTGGGGGTCTGGGTATATAAGTTATGAATCCTGGTTGACATGATGAAGTTGTTATTATGAAAATTATTGTATCTTGAATGCCCTGTCTCTGTATCCACCATGAGTGGCAGGGCTGTGCCATGTCTCTGCCAGACCAGACACTAAAGGACTATCACTATATCAACAGGTCTTATGTGGGGAGAAGAAAAAAAGTAACTGCATCCTAGGGGAAACCTGTTCTCTCCACCTTCCCTTTGCAGGGGACTGGCATTGAAAGAATGGGAAGTTACCACCAAATACAAAAAAAAGCAGCCAGGGTGTTGGTTTATAGGGCACTATATAAACAGATTCGAGGTGAGAGGCACAGGACATTTGGGCAGGAGGGAGAAAAGGCACAGAACAGCCAGTCAAAGGAATCCGTCTTCTCCCTAGGTCAGTCCTGGAGTGGTGATGAAACAGAGACAGGTAAACATGTGTGGGGTTTGTTATCTATAGCTCTGTGTCTTTACATAAATGGCAGTAGCATATTAAGCGTCTGTGCCAAATGTCTCTGTTATGTGCTACACCTATCACATGGCCCCTCCACGAGGTAACCCAGAAGGCTGACACCTTTGGGTGGGGCTCTAGGATATGTTTGAGTTACTGAAGTATCTTGTGGTTAGCATGAGTCCTGGGGGCTTAGGGCACAAGGAGTGCAGGGCCTGTTTCTGAGAAGGGGACACAGAGTCAGTGCCCAGGAATTGAGCCAACAAGGCCAAAGGAGGAAGCAGGGCTGCAGCCAGCTGAGACCAAGGAAAGCTTAGAGCACACAATTTGGGGACTACACCCTCTTGCAGCAGTAAGATCAGCTGCCGGAAGGGGGAGACAGACCAGATCCATGACAATTACATTGAAAAAACCTACCTTAAAAGTTTACGTTAAGGGTGTTAACAAAAAAACCCACATAAAAGTTCTCTCATCTCTACAAGCTGCTGCTGCCACCATCTCTTCATGACTCAGCCCTCCAGCCACGTCACTATCCATGTTTCACCCTTGCAAGGTATCAAAGTCTCCTTCAACAATTACAGTGTTTACTATGCAGACAAGAAAAGTTACATTTGCTGTTCAGGCATTTGAAAGTTAAGTGTTACTTAACATTTTTGAACAAGGCATTTTAAGTTGTTAGTTCTCCTTTATTGGGGTAGGTAGCAGAGCAGTACCATGAGAGGAGTAGAACAGGAAGAAGGCAGAATTGAGACCTTTCAAAGTTTTGGCCCAAGCGAGGGGGCATGGAGGCGTCATTTGAGCTCCCAGCCTCACATGCCAAAATGTTGTGGGCCTGGCCCTGTTTCCACACTTCTAAAATCATCGCAGTTATGGCCCCATTCTTTTAAGGCAGTGGTCCCCAAGCTGTGGGGCACACCCCGTGTGGGTATGGATGTGTGGACGGAGGAACATTTGGGGGTGCACATGGCAGGGTTTGGGCCAGCCCCCATAAGGGGTGGGGCGGGAGGTCCACACAGCCACAGCTTCACCCTCGTTCCCTTTGTGAGCCCAGGCCAATTCTTCCTCTAGCCCCAGCTCTTTTCCCAGTCTCCAATTCAGCCCCCAGCTCCACCTTCAGCCTAAGCTATAGCTATAGCTCCAGCTGCAGTGTAGACATAACTTATATTGCAAGTCTTGTGATGTTTGGAGTTTCTCCTAATGCCCCACCTCCTGAAGTTATGTGAATCTCACCTTTCAAAATAACTTTCTAGCCCTTCTGTTAGCAGAGAAGCCACAGGTAAGTCCAGAACATGGAGACCTGGGTGAAGGGTTGGAATTGGGGGGAGGGGGAGAACTTGGGGAGTCATAGCAGCAACAAGGGGAAATTGATACAATGAGCCCAAAGAATGAGCAATTAAATCAACTGGTTGTATGCAATGTTATTGTGTATAAATATATGTCAAGTAAAGTCTTTTATGAAAGCTGGTAATGTTCTGGCCTTGATGAGGTCTGTATACAGGTTATGGCTACGAATGTCTGCATATGTGTGTGTATATATGTAGAACATTGTCACTGAACTAGGAAGTAACAACTACAGCATCACCTCACAACAGAGGGCGAATAATCAGGCAGGGAGGGGCATGCCCCGAGCTAGTTGTTTACATGAATCTAACTCCAAGCACCTAGCATTGTACAACCTAGAGAAAGACAGTGGTGGACCGTTAAAGTTAATGGAAAGCCATTGAAATTGAAAAGAAAACCCCTGCCTTGTAAAACTAAGGGCATGTCTACACTACAAAATTAAGTCGACTTAAGTTAGGTCGACCTATAGCCACCACAGTAATTAAATCAGCTCTTTGTGTCCACACTGCTCCTTCTATCAGCAGTGCATGTCCTCACCAGGAGTGCTTGCACTGGCTTAAGTGGGGCTCTGGGGCACTGACTGCAAAAGCTCAAGCTGTCAGCCTCAGGGCTAGTGCCGGGGGTGGGGGGGGAGAGAGGGAAACACGACTCCAGCGGTCAGCAGCAGCAACAGGCAATGTAAGCAACTAATTGTCTACATAGACACTGCATTAACCTAACCACATCAACTCAAGCACGATGCCTCTCAAAGAGTGGAGTTAAGTCAGCACAGTGAGTGGAGTTAAATTGGCAGGAAGAACTTTGTAGTGTAGACACTTACACAGTGAGGTAGATGTAAGCTGCCTTATGTCAACCTAACTCTGTAGTGTAGACCAGGCCTAAGAAAGGAGGGAATTTCCCCGACTCTGTGTAACCATTAATTACCATAGTCTGAGAGAAGGGGGGGGGGGGGGAAGAACTGCAAACCGTGTTAAAAAGGGAAGAGGGTTTGAAGTGAAGGCTCTCCAGAAACTGAGGACCAACATCTAAGCAGGGTACTTCCATGGACCACTCTAGGACCAAGAGCATGCTGGGAAACTATCCAGAAGCAACAGGTAGCTTGTATTAAAAAGGGAATTTCACTAACACAGAAGTGCAATGCTTGAGATTGTGTCTTTGGGTTTATTTTCTGTGCAACTTATCTGTTGCTTTTCCTTACTATTTCATCTTTGAACATGTGATTTTTCTGTTAAACTGTTTATTTTTACCCCAAACAGGTCTCTATTGTGCATACTGTGTGGAGTGTGTACACTAAAGTGAACTGATAACTGGAGGCATGTTTCACTCTTTTGGGGGTGATGAACCAGAGGGGAAGTCCAAGTGTCTGTAGTTAAGAACTTGGGGAGGTGGATTTGGGGGTGACCTCTGGACCAGAAGGGCAAATGGAGTCACCCTGCAAGGAGCAACTAGGCTGGTGGAAGCCAGAGTGAGACCTTTATGCTTGTAGGCTGGCTATTGGTGTCAGTCCTGAGCCATAACAGCATAGCATGAAGCACCCAGAGTTACAAACAGATGGTGACAGAACCCCTAACTGGTCTGGGTGATCCCCAAAATGTCACGGGAATATAGAAGGGAAATCTAACGACATCTTAGATGTTCATATACTGATGCAAGGAGTATGGGGAATAAATCTACTTGAAATACTAGAAAGAACTAGAAATACTAGTGAATAATCCCAATTACAGCATAATTGGCACCACAGACATGGTGGGATAATTCACATGACTGGAATATTGGTATAGAAGAGTACAGCTGGTCAAGAATGACAGGCAGGGAAAAGAGGGAGGAGGTGTTGCCTTGTATCTCTCACAGATGTGTACACTTGCACTGAGGTTGAGATAGAAGTGGGAGGCAGACCTGTTGAAAGTCTCCAGGAAAGGATAAAAGGGATAAAAAAACCAAGGGTGATGTTATGGTAGGGTCTGCTATAGATCATCTGACCAGGAAGAAGAGGTGGATGAGGCATTTTTTTAAACAACTAACAAAATCATCCAAAACGCAGGACTTGGTGGTGGTGATAGATGCCTGGGTGGCTGAAGTCCCCTGTTTGGAAAATGCAGCAGGGCACAGATTATCCAACAAGTTCTTGGAATACACTGGAGACAACTTTTTAGAACAGAAGTGACTAGGGGAGAGGCTGTTCTAGATTTGATTCTGACAAATAGGGTTGAGAATTTGAAGCTGGCAGGCAGTTTGGTTGAAAGTAACCATGAAAAGATAGAGTTCATGATTCTAAGGCACGGTAGGAGGGAAAACGCAGAATAAAGACAATAGACTTCAAAAGAAGGCAGACTTTAACAAACTCAGACGATTGGTAAGTAAGATCCTGTGGGAAGCAAGTCTAAGGGGAAAATAGTTCAGGAGAGCTGGCAGTTTTTTAAACAGACATTAAGGGCACAAGGGCACTATCCCAGGAAATTATAGCCCAGTCATCTTAACTTTGTACTCAGAAAGATTATGGACCAAATAAACCAGCAATTTGTAAGTGCCTAGAAGATAAGTGACAAGTAACAGTCAACATGGATTTGTCAAGAACAAATCATGTCAATCCAACTTAGCCTTCTTTGACAGGGTAACAATACTTGAGAAATCCCAACTTTAGAAAGGCTTTTGATACTGTCTCACATGACCTTCTCATAAGCAAACTAGGAAAATATAACCTAGACAAACCTACTATAAAATGGGTGCACAATTGATTGGAAAACCATATTCAGAAGGTAGTTATCAGTGGTTCACAGTCTAGCTGGAAGAGCATATCGAGTGGGGTCCAACAGGGATCTGTCCTTCATCTAGTTCTATTCAATATCTTCATAAATGATTTGGATAACAGTATCAAGAGTACACATAAAGTTTGTGGACAATACTAAGCTAGAAGGGGTTGCAAGTGTTTTGGAGGACATGATTAGAATTCAAAATTAGCTTGACAAAAACTGGAGAAATTATCTGAGATAAATAGCATGAAATTCAATAAGGACAAATGGAAAGTATTCCATATAAGAAGGAATAATCATTTGCACAAATATAAAATGGGAAATGACTGTCTAGCAAGGAGTACTACAGAAGTGGATCTGGGAGTTATAATGGATCACAAACTAAATGAGTCAATGAAATATTGTTGCAAAAATTTATACACACACACAGAGCAAACATCATTCTGGGATGTATATATCAGGAGTGTTGTGAGCAAGACATGAGCAGTAATTCTTCCACTCTATTCAGCACTGATAAGGCCTCAACTGCAGTACTGTGTTCAGTTCTGGCACCACACTTTGGGAAAGATGGAGACAAATTGAGGAAAGCCCAGAGGACAGCAACAAAAATGATGAAAGGTCTAGAAAATGTGACCTACGAGGAAAGACTGAAAAAATTGGGTTTATTTAGTGTGGAGAGAAGGCAACTGAAGGGGGAAACATAACTGTCTTCAAGTATGTAAAACGTTGTTATAAAGAGGAGGGTGATAAATTGTTCTCCTTCTCCACTGAGGAAAGGACAAGGAGTAATAGGCTTAAATTGTAGCAAGGGAGATTTAAGTTAGACATTCGGGAAAAATTTTCTTAACTGTAAGGGTAGTTAAACACTGGAACAAGTTACCTAGGGAGGTTGTGGAATCACCTTCATTGGAGCTTTTTAAGAACAGGTTAGACAAACAACTGTCAGGGATAGTCTAGATAATACTTTGTCCTTCCTCAGTGCAGGGGACTGGACTAGATGACCTCTTGATGTCCCTTCCAGTCCTACATTTCTATGATTCAAACCTCAAAAGGCTTGAAAGTAACACACTTTTTTTAAAAAAATCATTCTTTTTGAGGGCCTGTCCCATCATTCTTGGGCTCTTGGTTGGCAAAACTGTCACATCCTCTCCTTTCTAGAGGAAACTCACCCTTTCCTCTAGATCAGCGGTTCTCAAACTGTGGGTTGGGACCCCAAAGTGGGTCACGACCCCATCTTAATAGGATTGCCAGGGCTGTTGTTAGACTTGCTGGGGCCGGGGGCTGAAACCCAAACCCCACCGCCCGGGGCCAAAGCCCTAAGGCTTCAGCCATAGGTGACAGAACTCAGGCTTCAGCTTTATCCCTGGTTAGTGGGTCTCAGGTTGCAGCTCCCCCACCCCCCCCACCAATGGCTGAAGTCCTTGGGGCTTTGGCCCCTCTGCTGGGGCAACGAGGCTCTGGCAGGCTCAGGGTTCAGTCCTACCTCCTGGGGTCGTGTAGTAATTTTTGTTGTCAGTAGGGGGTTGCAGGGCAATGAAGTTTGAGAACCCCCTGCTCTAGATAGAACATATCAGTTACCTGCCCTTGCATTGAGAGCCCTGATGGAAGTTAGAGTGAATTGATTTGATTATATTGCTCAATTTACCATGTTGACATGAACCTCTCTGTATCAAACTATAAATTGGCTGAAGTCTAGTTACCTCCTGAAGTTGTCATGTTTTAACAAAGGCAAAAACATTTAAAGCACTATTTCAATTTAAAAAGTCACGCACTCTATGTATTCAATTTGAGTTCAAACTAAATGAGAGTAATGTAGATAAATATATATCTGCTGATATGCTGTGTGTATGTATGCAGAAGAAATACAATGAGAAAAATTTAAATACTGGATTTTGCTAGTGTAGTAGTCTGACCTGATGTATCAGGTTTAAAGATAACATTGGCTTTTGATGAAAATACAGCAGACTAGTGATGTAAACTTGCAAAAACCAATCTTTCCTAAATAAAGTTTTAGATATGAAAATAAAATATCAGCTGTTTTTATATGCATGGATTTTGTTAAATCATTGGTTTGAAGAAAAATGTGTAGATTGGAATTCAATTTTGTTTTTCTTCCAGCCTAACTGATTTCAGAAAGGTATTGAGCTTTGCTTGATATGCTCTAGCTGCCAGATAAACTTGTTAGTTACTTTAAGTAAACTTTTAAAGATTGTGTGTAAGTCAGAGACTGTGTGTGGAGGCAAGGAGCTAGGGCGAATGTAATTCCCCTTATCAAAACAACCCTTAGTTCAATACACACTGGGTGCCATACAGAAAGGAGAGATGGAAATGGAAGGGGATGTTCCCTTCTGGGCCAGATTGTGACCAGCCTGCGTATGACGCAAGCTGCCTCTTCAACTTTGCAACTGGTTCTAGAGTAGAGTGCACATCAGTCTTGTGCTTTGGGAAACACAGGGCCTGCTCCCTTCATGTGTACCCACATCGCCTCCAACAGCAGCTGCCAGGGCTGGTGCACCAGGGTAGCTCCAACCCAGCGGCTTGATAGCAGTTCTTTTGGGTGAGTGGGATCTATCTCATTAAAGATGCCCCTACCCACACCACCAGCACTCAGGGTCTGCTCTGCAGAGCTCTGGGGAAGGAGGGAGTCTGCCCCCTTAAGGTAATATAAAGGGGCCCTACTCACACACCAGCTACAACAACTGGAAGCCAGCCCATCTATACTGATCCAGCCTGGCAGCCCCAACATGTGCACATGCAAGCTAAGCTGAATGTCTGGAGCACAAAGTGTCACACTGTTCTTGACCCATCAATGCCGATATACCACATACAGTCTTGTACCCCAGAAGAGGCTATATATGGAAGAATTTGTACCATAGAATCATAGGGTTAAAACAGACCACAAGTGTCATTTAGTCTAGCCCCCTGCCAAGATGCAGGATTTGTTGTGTCTAAACTATCCAAGACAGATGGCTATCCAGCCTCCTTTTGAAAACCTCCAGTGAAGCAGCTTCCACAACCTACCTAGGCAGTTTGTTCCATTGTCATACTGCTCTTACAGTTAGGAAATTTTTCCTGAGATTTAATCTAAATCTGCTATGCTGTAGTTTGAACCCATTGCCTCTGTGACAAGAGAGAACAACTTTTCTCCATTTTTATGGCAGCCTTTCAAGTATTTGAAGACTGTTAGTCCCCCCTTAATCTCTTCTTTTCCAAACTAAACATACCCAGTTCCTTCAGCCTTTGCTCATATGGCTTGTGTTCGATCCCTTTGATCATCTTTGTCACTTGCCTCTAGATCCTTTCCAGTTTCTCCACTTCCTTTCTATACATTGGTGACCAAAATTGGACACAGTACTCCAGCACTCAGTAAAGCAGTACTATCACATACTGTGACTTGCATGCTATGCCTCTGTTAATGCAACCTAAAATTGCATTTGCTTTTTTTGCAACAGCATTGCATTGTTGACTCATGTTGAGGTTGTGATCTAACACAGCTCCCAGATCCTCCTCAGCAGTACCACTGTCAATCCAGTTATCTCCCATTCTGTATTTGCTTTTTCTTCCTTAAGTGTAGCACCTTACATTTGTCGTTGTTTAATTTCATTTTGTCTATAGCCCAGTTCTCCAATTTATCAAGATCCTTTGAATTTTAGTTCTATCCTCCAAAGTGTTGGCAACTCCCCCTAGCTTTGTGTCACCTATAAATTTGATCAGTGTGTTCTCTATTCCTACATCCAGGTCATTAATAAAGATGCTAAATAACACCAGACCCAGAACTGATCCCTGTGGCTCTGACATTTTTTGGTTTGTTTGTGTTTGTTTGTTTGGGGGGGGGGGGGTTGTAGATGTTGTTGGGTTGTTGTTGTTTTTTTGCTACTCTACATACTTTGGCCATTTAAGATGACCAGTGAGGTAATAGTATGCTTGATGTAATCAAGTGTGCCAAATGTCAAGTGTAGACCATGGGTCAATGCCACCCTGACACACACGCCAAATTTACTCTGTGGCCTCAACTTCACCGTCCAACAGGCAATACGCCTATTGAAGCCAAAGAGTGTATGTCCATCCATCTGAACACAAGATTGGGCCCTAAATATTTAATGAATTTGTCACAGGGAAGTCAAAAGTCTTCAAAACAAATCTCCTTGTTTACTCAACTCCTAGTAAATTAGTGGAATATTAATACAGTAAAATTTTACTTAAGAGTGAATGGTGCTTATTGTGGCATAAGATTTCCTGGACTTAAAAACTGTCTTGGTATTTCAGTAGCATGTAGGAGCCCAAGTCACAGCTCAGGATCCCATTGTTCTGGGCTCTGTACAAACACAACAAAGAAGGCTTCAGCCTCCCAGTTAACAGGTGAACTTCTCCATCTTAGTAATGAAGCTTCTGGAGAAGCTTTTTTACTGCTAATGCAGCAATGTCACTGGTGGTCAATGAGAATCAATGGGTTCTAATTGGTTACAACAGGGGACTGCAAGATAGGACTTCTGGATTCTGTTCCTGGCCCTATCACTGCCTTGGTCTGAGACCTAGGGCGAATCTCTTAGGTTAACCCTGAATGCATTGCAAAATGTAGGTGCTCAGCACCTCTTAATATCAGAGACAAAGTGTCTCCGAGTGGGCACCCAAAAATGGAGGATTCAAAAACAGGAGCCATTTTTCATTTTCCCTGGGCTACATGTTCCCTCTGCTGTATGTAGAGAAGCAAAAACACAAATGTGATGCAAAAGGACATTGAGCTAGGCAGCTACAGAGCAGCAATCCATAGCAATGCACAGCAGCTATAAGTGAATGTAGATCCTTGTCTTTTCCTCATTAAAATTAAGTGCTTGCCTGTGGTGAAGGGGCATGCTGTTTCTTTAAATCTATGGTAGGGAGTTTGAGGCATAAGATCTACAGGGAAACAGAACAGTTTTAAGAAATAATCCTGTTTACGTGTTCTAAAAAGGTTACCTTATTAGCAGTAACAAGTCACTTCATAACACAAGTGGTGCAGAGGTTTAAAATAATTGGGCTCCTGGCTACCCTGGAACAAATTGATAAACTAAACAGCAATAAGTCACCAGGACCAGATGGTATTCACTCAACAGTCCTGAAGGAACTCAAATGTGAAATTGCAAAACTACTAACTGTACTCTGTAACCTATCATTTAAATCAGCTTCTGTACCAAATGACTGGAGGATAGCTAATGTGACGCCAATCTTTAAAAAGGGCTCCAGAGGTGAGCCTGGCAATTACAGGCTGGTAAGCCTGACTTCAGTACCAGGCAAACTAGTTGAAACTATGTAAAGAAGAAAATTGTCAGACACATAGATGAACAATTTGTTGGGGAAGTGTCAACATGGGTTTTTTTAAAGGGAAATCATGCCTCATCAATCTACTAGAATTCTTTGCGGGGGTCAACAAGCATTTTGGACAAGGGGGATCCAGTGGATATAGTGTACTTAGATTTTCAGAAAGCCTTTGACAAGGTCCCTCATCAAAGGTTCTTAAGCAAAGTAAGCTGTCATGGGGTAAGAGGGCAGGTCCTCCCCTGGATTGGTGACTGGTTAAAAGATAGGAAACAAAGGGTAGGAATAAACGGTCTGTTTTCAGAATGGAGAGAGGTGAATAGTGGTGTCCCCCAAGGGTCTTTACTGAGATCAGTCCTTTTCAATATATTCATAAACGATCTGGAAAAAAGGGATAAACGGTGAGGTGGCAAAATTTGCAGATGATACAAAACTACTCAAGATAGTTAAGTCCAGGCAGACTGCGAAGAGCTCTCAAAACTGGGTAACTGGGCAACAAAATGGCAGTTCAAATTCAATGTTGATAAATGCAAAGTAATGCACATTGGAAAACATAATCCCAATTATACATATAAAATGATGGGGTCTAAATAACCTGTTACCACTAAAGAAAGTTCTTTGAAAACATCCACTCAGTGTGCAATGGCAGTCAAAAAAGCAGACAGAATGTTGGGCATCATTAAGAAAGTTATAGATTATAAGATGGAAAATATCATATTGCCCCTATATAAATCCATGGCACGCCCACATCTTGAACACTGCGTGCAGATGTGGTCACCTCATCTCAAAAAAGATATATTGGAATTGGAAAAGGTTCAGAAAAGGGCAACAAAAATGATTAGGGGTATGGAATGGCTGCCATATGAGGAGAGACTAATAAGATTGGGACTTCTCAGCTTGGAAAAGAGACAACTAAGGGGGGAAATGATAGCAGTCTATAAAATCATGACTGGTGTGAAGAAAGTAAATAAGGAAATGTTATTTACTTCTTCTCATAACACAAGAACTAGGGGTCACCAAATGAAATTAATAGGCAGCAGGTTTAAAACAAACAAAAGGAAGTATTTCCTCACACAATGCAGAGTCAACCTGTGGAACTCTTTGCCAGAGGATGTTGTGAAGGCCAAGACTATAACTGGGTTCAAAAAAGAACTAGATAAATTCATGGAGGATAGGTCCATCGATGGCTATTAGCCACGATGGGCAGGGATGGTGTCCCTAGCCTCTGTTTGCCAGGAGCTGGGAATGGGTGACGGGATGGATCACTTCATGATTATCTGTTCCGTTCATTCCTTTTGGGGCACCTGGCATTGGCCAGTCAGAGGACAGGGTACTGGGCTAGATGGACCTTTGGTCTGACCTAGTATGGCTGCTCTTATGTTCTTATGTGCCCTCCCCCCATTTTAAGCACAGCAATCCTATTTCCCATCCTGCAGTAACACAAAGCACAGACAGCAGAGCTTGCAAGGAAGTGAGACCAGAGTCACAAAGCAAATTATTCTTTGTAAACTAAGGCGTCTGTCCTGAAACTTGGTCTTTGGGTACAAGTGGCACCTACACGGATCTGACTGTGGGACCGAGGCCTTAGCTTGCGATCTGTTCCAGTACTGCCAACCTCAAGCATTCCAAAGCTACGAGTCAAAAACTTATGGAATTGGTTTAAAATCATGTATTAAAAAATCATGTTTTTTTTCACCAGCCTCTTGGGTTTGAACCTTTAGGGTGCTCTCAGGTCACTTTGTCAAGCTCTTCGCTGCAAGTGTAAGGGCTAGCAATTTTTGTAGATGAAAGCAAAGATTCTCACCTAGTCATCTGATTTCAAGAGCAGGGAATCAAAGGTTATGTCTACACTGCACAGATTACAATGGCACAGCTGTGCCACTAAAGCCTTGCCATTGTAGCTACGATTTGTAGCTGCTACAGTGTAGCTGCAATTTGTCAGCAGGAAAGAGCTCTCCTGCAGACAAAATAAAACCACCCCCAATGAGGGGCGATAGCTTTGTCAGCATGACACCAGGGAGATTACTGATGAACCCAGGAAGCTGAGTAGCAGATACTGCCTCCTGAGCCGCCCCAGAACCTGCATGGTGCATATCAAAAGCTCAGGTTCTTTGAGAAGAAACGAGCGTTTCCCATGGGCCGGCTTGGGGTCTCCAGAGGGAAAGTGCAGTGCAGCACAACTGCGGGGGGCTCTGACTAGCCCAGGGCTCCTCTGGCAGCTGGGGGTCGGGGGGAAGAGGGACTCGCCTCCCCAAAGGAGAGCTTCACTCGTCGCCCAGGATTATCTAACTGCAGACTAGGCTTAGTGCAGGGGCTATACGTCTCTGGTCTGTCTGGAAGACGTCTAGCTGCAGGAGTGTTCTGATAAAAAACAAATATCTTCAGTGTGCTGGGATTCAGGACTCATAAGCAACACTAGAACCCTTGTCCAGTTTAGGAGTTGC
The DNA here is from genome assembly GCF_011386835.1 of Chrysemys picta bellii. Taxonomy (NCBI): domain Eukaryota; kingdom Metazoa; phylum Chordata; order Testudines; family Emydidae; genus Chrysemys; species Chrysemys picta. The sequence goes on from NW_027052709.1 coordinate 1,277,379, forward strand.
TATACATGGCTGTTCCAGACCGACAGTATTGTTTAAAAGTAAGAGTCCCAGGTCTATGTCAATCCCTTGACTGTTCACAAATCCATCATAAGACGGAGCTAAGTGCTGCAAAGTTCTAGAGTTTTGGAAATGTTTGGATTCCAGCGATCGGCAACATGCTGTTTACCACCAGCTGATTGTGTTTATTGCTAATTTTATTCCCTCTCTGTATGTATGAGGATTTGCCACCCAGAGAAATCATCTTTTCAACCAAAATAACTTGCATCAGGAGTCGTTCTTGTCCTTGATGTATCTATTTAATTTTGAGCCCAAATTAACCTGACAGCATCTCTTCAGTTAATCAGTTTCCAGGGTGAACTGAGAATTTTAAATGGTAGAAGTTAAGAGCAAAATATTAATTTATTGCTACAGTGAAAACACTCTGTTCTGTGGCTTTGAAAGCCAACAATCCTCAAATATACACAGTACTGTTCTCAGTGTCACCCTTACCCAGAGCAAAACATGTACTTTGCCTAGATTACTTTTATTTTTGATTTTAAAAGGAACACCCCCCCAAAAATGACATTTTCCATGGTATTTAAATTTTCAATATCCTCTGATAGACCTGCCCTCTGGCCTACAGGTCTATTTTAAAGGTGCAGTACAGATTTAAAAATTTTATTAAGATGATGTTAAAAAAAAGGTGAACAGAGTTTGAGCATAGACGATTCTGGTTATCAGGGAATAACGTACAGATTATCAAGGGTGCAAAGTTTGGTTTAGGATCAGGTGGCATAAGAAATACATAATCTGCAATATCCCCGATTGGAGGTAAAAGGTTGATGGGTCAAGTACAGGCATTGAGATATGAGGGTATGAAGTTCATAGAGTGGCTATGTTCGGGTGTGGAGTATAATAAGTGGATATGATGATGAGGATGGATTGACACTCACTTGGTGAAATTTAATGTTCAGGGAGTTTATGGTTCCAGTTCATATGATCCAACGGAGAAGGTCCACTTGGTTCCTTTCTCGTAGCAGGAGAACAATGTCATTCTGGCTTACGCCTCCTGGTACTGTCGGTGGCCGGTGATGTGCTCGATGTAGATGTCCCTGGACCATCGGATGGTGTCTGAGATCATGATGCGCCGCATGAGCCGTGCGTAGCATTGACTGATTCTGCAGGTCCATAGCACAATCTCGTTGCAGGGGTCCCAGGCGCCCAGGGCTCTGACAATCAGGGCGTCCATCTGCACATCATAGCCCTTCGCTCTCAGGGTGTCAGCCAGGGGAGCGTACTTTTCCAGCTTATGAGCTCGGGCTTCACGAAATGCCGGGGTCCTGTTCTCAAAGGAGACTGTGACATCGACAAGGATGATCTTTTTCTGGGCCTCGTTGGTGCCGACCACGTCAGGTTGTAGCTGGCTGTCGGTACCAGGGATGGTGCAGTTCATGGAGATCTCCCCCAGGCGTGGTGCGATGGCTTTCACCAGGCGGTTCTGGATGGCATTGTGGCGCAGCTGCCAGGCTCTGGAGTGGGGTTTGCAGCTGCACAGGACGTGGGGCAGGGTCTCGTTGGAGTAGCCGCACTTCCTACAATGCTTGTCTCGGTTCCCGTGGCGGACGGCTCCGTTGAGCGGGACGCAGTTGAGCCGGGCACGGTGAATGAACCGCCAGTCAGCGAAACGGGTGAAGCCGCCCCCGGGGAGGAAGTGGTTGCTGGCATCGCACTTGCTGGTCAACTCAAAGGCTTTACCCTGGTGCGGTTTATGCTTCAGGGTTTCCACGTACAGCGAGTGGATGGTGGCTTTCAGAGTCCTCTCCAGCAAACCCACGGGGTGATGGTATTGTCGTTGAACCTGATCTGTGGCACCCGGCCTCCCAGCTCCTGGCTTCCTCGCATCACTCCCAGCGGCAGCCGATATGCTTCCCTAGGCGACGCATGGTGTTGCGAGTGCGGGACCACAGTGAAGCGATGTCACGCCCGTCCCGTCCAAATTCCCCATCCAGAGAGCTGCTCAGGAAGGTGGCGATGTCTTGGTTGGAGGGGGCTCTGCTGATCCGCTTCTCTGTTGCATCATGCAGGGCGTTCACCGCGACGTTCCTTACCATGGCGTCGGGGCATGTTAGCAGGCGGAAGGCATGGGTGATCACTGTGACGTCGCACAGGTCACCCATGCGGGGGACGTTGGCGCCGCCGTGCCTGTGGGCGATGTAGACCAACTCATTGCTGGCTCTCTGGGGAAGGAACAGCCACTTCTTCACCAGTTTCCAGATGATTTTGTCTGCCTTGTTGAGGGGCACCTTCGCCACAGCGGATCCCCTTAGGGTGAATGAGATGCGTGGGATTAGGAAGGTGTTCAGGGTGTTTATCTTCTGCCATGGTGCCAGCAGGGAGGCATCAATCTTGGAGGCATCCTGAAAGATCTCCTGGATGGTGTCCTCGGGTGTCTGCCTGTAGTGAGGCGGCCTGGCTCCCAGTCGCCCCTGCGAGGGACGAGCCAGAACAGCCGCTAGAGTGGGCGGGGTCACCGCCGCCTATCCCCGCCCCCCCAGCAGTCAAGGGTCGGGACAGGAAGTATAAAGGCCCGATCCCAGCGCTCAGTTGCCGTCCGACCGCGGGAGAGGACAGACGCTGGTGCCTGAGCTCCTGCTGGGCCGAGCCTGCCCCGAGCCCGGTATCCGGAGGAGGACTGGCCAAGCCTGCCCCGAGCCCGGTATCCTGAGGAGGACTGGCCGAGCCTGCCCCGAGCCCGGTATCCTGAGGAGCGGACTGAACTTCCCCTCACTGAGGGTCTGGAGGAGTCGCCCAACCTATCCAGCACTCGCTGCCCGGAGGAGCCCATGATCTGGGACACGGCAGACGAGGCTAAGGATGTGCAGGTACCCATGGAGGAGGAGATGGGAAGTGGCCCGGGGATAGCAGACCCCGAACCCATGTCAGTGTGTTGCGGTCAGGATCCCCACTGACCCAGCAGCAGACGGATTGCTGCTGACAGGGCCCCGGGCTGAGACACAGTGGAGTGGGTGGGCCTGTGTCACCCCCTGCCACCCCACCCCGGGTGGCAGTCTCTCCTCCTCCCCTACCCTCAAGCCAATGCTCAGCCCCTGCCTGAGGGCCTGAGCCCCTGAACTGCTGTTTGTTTGCTCAGCCCCTGCCTGAGGGCCTGAGCCCGGGACTACTGGTTGCTCACGGCCCCGCCCCGACTTAGGGCTTGGACCTGCGAGACTGATCTGTTCCCCAGCCTCGTGTAGTGAGGCGGCCTGGCTCCCAGTCACCCCTGCGAGGGATGAGCCCCAGCCCGGCCGTCTACATGTGGTGCCTTCTCTGAGGAGTTCTGCCCAGGATGTGGGGAGAAGGGGGCCGCGGGAGAAAGGTCCCCCTCCCGAGAGATGGATCTGTCTCAGCTCCTGGCTCTAATGACGGAAACCCAGGAGCGACAGCAGGCAGCCCAGTCGCGACAGCAACAGGAGCAACAGGCCGCCCAGCAGCACAGCAGCAGCAGCTTGTTGAGCAGCTGGGAACCCAACAGAATCAGCTCATTCAGGACCTGGTTACCCAGCACCAGGACTTCCAGCGGCAATGTCTCCAGCAGCTCGCAGCGGCGCTGGCCCGGCCAGGACCCCACGGCCCAGGCCCCCGATCCGGCTGACGAAGATGGTACCTGGCGACGACCCCGAAACCTTTCTTGTCACCTTTGAGTGAGTGGTGGTCGTCACGGGGTGGGCCCAGGACCAATGGGCTTCCATCTTGGCCCCGTACTTGACTGGGACCGTGCAGACAGTCTACCGAGGCCTGTCGGTGGAGGGAGCCCAAGATTACAGCCAAATAAAGGCCACGATTCTGGACGCCCTGGACGTGAGTCCAGAAACTTTCCTTCAGTGGTTTAGGAGTTTGGCCTATCCCACCGGGGCTCGGCCTCGGAGGGTGGCCCAGGAACTCTGGGAGACCTGCAAGCGGTGGTTGCAGCCCGAACGCCGGATGTCGGAGGAGCTAATGGAACAGGTGGTACTAGAACAGTTCACCCAGGTTCTCCCATCACGAGGAAGAGCCTGGGTCCGCCGCCGCCGTTACCTTAATGGAGGACTTCCTGGTGGCTGAAACACCAATAGGCCCGGCAGTCCGTGCAGCCCCACCAGCGACGGAGCACCCTAACCCCGAGAAAAGGGAGGCGCCAGCCCGAGTGGACTTACGGGGTTCCTCCCGGGGGGCTGAGGCCGGGACTCGTGCCCCGGGAGCACCCGGGCGATCCGCTCGTACCCCAGCTCCCGCAGCGCGCCGAGACCACCGGGGTCCTCCTGGGGGCAACCCCGGGACGCGGCTACGGGCGGGAAAAGCCACCCTGGGCCCCCGTTTCTCCTGCGGGGAGTACGGCCATTTCCAGCGGGATTGCCCGGGGCTGGAATGTACCTTTGGCCAGGTCTGCTCAGGGGAAGCTCGTGCCCGCCCTTCACAAGCTGCTAAGATCACCGTACCCGTGGTTATTGAGGGATACCCAACGGTGGCCCTCCTTGATTCAGGCTGCGGACAGACGCTAGTCTGCCGACACTTTGGTCCCCACGCTGACGCCCGGCTGGGAGAGATTCAGGTGCAGTGCATCCATGGGGACATACGGCCCTACCGGAGTGCCCGGGCCCAACTGACGATTGAGGAAGTCACCCGGCCGTTGGTGGTGGGACTCGCTCTGCGACTGGCATACCCCATGATCGTGGGTCGAGACTGGCCTGAGTTTCCCACAGTCCTCCGTCACCACGCCGGGGGCAGCCCGCGGGTCACGCCAGTCTTGGAAGGGGAGGCCCCAGAGAGCGAGGGAGAGGAGAGGGAAGCCCCCAAGCCTCCCAGCTCGGGGGCGGAACCAGAGGGCGGGCCCTCCACCCCCACGGACTTTTGCCGGGATCAACGTGCTGACCCCACACTCCAGCAGGCATAAGAACAACTGGCCACTGTGGATGCGACTGTACTCGACCCTGGTCGAGCGCCCCAGTGGCCACACTTTGAGTTACAGCAGGAGTGCCTGTATCACGTCGAACGGGACCACCACACGGGGGAGACCCGAAGCCAACTCCTTGTTCCCCGGTGTCATGCAGCTGGCCCACGACGTCCCCGCGGCAGGACATCTCGGTCACGAGAAGACTCTGGCCCGGATCCTGGGACGCTTCTTGTGGCCAGGGGTGTACCAGGAGGTAAAGAATTACTTAATTCCTGCCCAGATTGCCAGTTGGCCGCCCCGGCGTGGACTCCCAAAGCCCCGTTGGTCCTGATGCCTTTAATCGAGACCCCCTTCGAGTGCGTGGCCATAAATCTGGTAGGGCCTCTGCCCAAGAGCAGTGCGGGATTTCAGTACATCTTAGTGATGTTGGACTATGCCACCCCGAGGCAATTCCCCTCCGGAACATCACAGCCCGTACCATTGCCGATGAACTGGTGAAGGTTTTTGCCCGCATCAGCCTGCCCCACGAGATCCTTACGGCTCAGGGAACTAACTTTACTTCGTGACTGCTCCGGCAGGTGTGTGAGCTTCTCGGGGGTCAAGCAACTGCGAACGTTGGTCTATCATCCCCAGACTGATGGGCTGGTCGAAAGGTTCAACCGGACCCTAAAAGATACGCTCCATAAGTTCCCCCAGGAGGACCTTCGCCGATGGGACCAACTACTCCCACCCTTGCTCCTGGCGGTCCGGGAAGTTCCCCAGTCATCAACTAAGTTCTCGCCATTCGAACTGCTGTACGGCCGTCGACCCCAGGGCCTATTGGACTTAATGAGGGAAACGTGGGAGAAAACCCCATCACTGGCCCAGGGCCTCTTAAAATATGTGCTCCAGCTCCAGGAGCGTCTTAAGCAGGCTGGGGCCCGGGCACGAGAGAATTTGAAAGCCGCCCAAGAGGCGCAAGCCCACATGTATAACCGGGACGCACGAACACGGGACTTTCAACCCGGAGACCGGGTATTACTTCTCCTCCCCTCCAGTGAGTCGAAGATTCTGGCTCTCTGGCAAGGGCCGTATGAGGTGGTCCGGAAGGTGGGAACGGTTACATATGAGATTGACCAGCCCGACCTGAAGAAAAAGATACAGCGGTACCACGTCAACCTTCTCAAGCCCTGGCGAGAACGAGAAGGGCTTCTGATTAACCCCTACCCGCCGGAACCCGAGCTAGGGCCCCAGATAACCCATACTGAGGACCCTGAGGAACCCCAACTTGGGGAGACCCTAACGGAGGACCAACTCAAGCAGTCCTGGTGCCTCCTACGAGCCTTCTCCCACACCTTCACGGCCCAACCACCCTGGTATACCATAGGATCCAGACTGAGCCGGGGCGGGTGATTCGGGGCGCGACCAGGCCCTTGCTGTATCACCGGAGATGGGTCGTGGATGAGGAGGTATGGGCGATGCTGGACTAGGGGGTGATTGAACCCTCGCACAGCGAGTGGCGTAGCCCAGTCGTGCTGGTACCGAAGCCCGATGGCTCCCAACGGTTCTGCATCGACTTCAGGCGCGTGAATGCCATCTCCAAGTTCGATGCCTACCCCATGCCCTGGATAGATGTGCTGTTGGCCCGGTTATGAGAGACCCGCTACATCACCACCCTTGACCTTAGCAAGGGGTATTGGCAGATCCCCCTGGAACCTACTTCCAGGGAGAAGACTGCCTTCGCCACCCCTCCGGGCCTCTACCAGTTTACCCGAATGCCCTTCGGCCTCCACAGGGCCCCAGCCACCTTTCAGCGCCTGATGGACCGTCTCCTCCGGCCCCATCAAGACTACGCTGCGGCCTATCTGGATGATGTGGTCATTTACAGTCCTCGGTGGGAGAACCATCTAGAAAGGGCCGCAGCCATCCAGAGGTCCCTGCGGGCGGCCGGGTTAACGGCCAACCCGAAGAAGTGCTGCATCGGCCAACAAGAAACCATGTATCTGGGATATGCTATTGGACATGGACAGGTAAAACCGCTGGTGGACAAGGTTCAGGCCATTGCAACCTGCCCCCCACTCGCCACGAAACGGCAGGTACGCCAGTTTCTGGGGTTGGCGGGGTATTATCGACGCTTCATTCCCCAATTCGCAGCGATTGCTGCCCCCTTAATGGGGCTCTTGACTAAGGATAGCCCGCGGCAAGTGGTCTGGACCCGCAAGTGTGACGAGGCCTTCCAAACCCTCAAAACAAGCCTCTGCCAAAAGCCGGTCTTGTATAGCCCTGATTTTAACCAGACCTTTGTCCTGCAAACGGACGCTTCGGAGGTGGGACTCGGGGCGGTTCTCTCCCAAGAGGTAGGCGGGGAAGAGCATCCGGTCCTCTACATCAGTCGGAAGCTGTTCCCCCGAGAGAAAAACTATGCGGTGGTGGAGAAGGAAGCCCTAGCCGCGAAGTGGGCTTGTGACGCCCTGCGCTACTACCTCCTAGGAGCCCTGTTCATCTTGGTCACCGACCACTCTGCCCTCCAGTGGTTGGCCCGCATGAAGGACCATAATATGCGGCTGCAGCGGTGGTACTTGGCGCTGCAGCCCTATGCCTTCACCGTTCATCATCAGGCCGGGAAGGACCACGCGAACTCCTACTTCCTTTCCCACCTGGGGGGTATGGAAGGGTCTGGCCCCGTTACCCGGGAGCCAGCCTCGAGGGGGGGCCGTGGAGTGAGGCGGCCTGGCTCCCAGTTGCCCCTGCGAGGGACGAGCCAGAACAGCCGCCAGAGTGGGCGGGGTCACCCCCGCCTGTCCCCGCCCCCCGGAAGTCAAGGGGCAGGGCAGGAAGTATAAAGGCCCGGCCCCAGCGCTCAGTTGCCGTCCGACTGCGGGAGAGAACAGATGCTGGTTCCCGAGCTCTTGCCGGGCCGAGCCTGCCCTGAGCCCGGTATCCGGAGGAGGACTGGCCGAGCCTGCCCCGAGCCCGGTATCCGGAGGAGCCGCCCAACCTACCCAGCACTCACTGCCCAGAGGAGCCCATGATCTGGGACACGGCGGACGAGGCTAAGGACGTGCAGGTACCCATGGAGGAGGAGATGGGAAGTGGCCCGGGGATAGCAGACCCCAAACCCATGTCAGTGTGTTGCGGTCAGGATCCCCACTGACCCAGCAGCAGACAGATTGCTGCTGACAGGGCCCCGGGCTGGAACACAGTGGAGTGGGTGGGCCTGTGTTCCCCCCTGCCATCCCACCCTGGATGGCAGTTTCTCCTCCTCCCCTACCCTCAAGCCAATGCTCAGCCCCTGCCTGAGGGCCTGAGCCCCTGAACTACTGTTTGTTTGCTCAGCCCCTGCCTGAGGGCCTGAGCTCCTGAACTACTGGTTGCTCGCGACCCCGCCCCAGCTTAGGGCTTGGACCTGCGAGACTGATCTGTTCCCCAGCTTTGTGTAGTGAGGCGGCCTGGCTCCCAGTCGCCCCTGCGAAGGACGAGCCCCACCCCAGACGTCTACACTGCCGGACACGGAAACCTGTTGGCGTGCCCAGGTGCTGGTATGCCTTCCCCTCTGCCAGGGGGATGACGGGTTAACCTTGGATCTGGAACCCCATTGCCTGCACCAAGAGTTGTGCACTTCTTCGTATGTAAGCGAAGCCCCATCCAGTCAGTAGCTCGGTTGGTGGCATCTAGCATACCTTGGAGTCTCTCTGGGTCGTGCACGGTCAGGACCAGATCGTCCGCGTAGGCCAGAATGCTGATTTTCTTGCTGTGCAGGTCGAAGCCGGTCGGGCTGCTGGAGATGGCTCGGATGAGTGGTTCCATGGCCAGGTTGAAGATGATGGGGCTAAGGGGGCATCCTTGTTTCACGCCGCGGCGGATGGGGATGGTGTCCGTCTCTCCGTCCGTGGCGCGGATGGCGGTGGTGCAGTCCTTGTAGAGGTCCCGGAGCATCTGGATGAAGGTTTCTGGCATCCCGAACTCTCCCACGGTGGCAAAGATGTGATGGTGGGGTACGGACCCAAAGGCATTGGTCAGGTCAAACCATGCTACGGCGCACTGCCTCTTGGACCTCTTGGCCTCCTGGTTGGCCGTCTGAAGGAGGAAGTTGTGCTCGTAGCATCCCTTGCAGGACATGAAACCCTTCTGCACTGAGCTGACGGCACCCCTGCACACCGACCAGTCTGTGATCCTTGCCGTGAGGCAGCTGGCTTACAGCTTGTAGATGGTGGAGCAGAGGGAGATGGGCCTCCAGTTGCCAGGGTCGTCTTGTTCGCCTTTTTTATGGATGAGCACGGTCATGGACTTTTTCCAGGAGCGGGGAACGCGATGGAACTGCTTGCATTTGTTGAAGATGGCAGCAAGCACCAAGCAGCTGGGGTCTCGCTTCTTCAGCAAGGGGTAGCGGATGCCATCTTTTCCAGGGGTGGTGCTTTTGATCCTCGTCAACCTCATCTGCACCTCCTGCGGGGAAAAATCTCGCTCCAGGTCCTCCATGAGGTCGATCCGGGGTAGCGGGGGAAAGGCACTCTGGGCGTCGCAAGTTGGTCTGGGCCTCGTGATCAAACACATCCTTGAAGTAAATAAAACTAAAATGCAGATAAACAGCATTCTGTGTTCCTGCACTTGCTCTTTGATCACATTGATGAAAGAACATCAGTTTTCCTAATCTTCTTCTTATCACCCCTGACATGGCTCATGGGCTCCTGCCATTGAACAGTGTGAAGCTGATACTCATGTCTTACCAACCTAGCATTTCTACTCCTATGACAAATGCATAAAACATCCTAGAGAGGGGGTCTACACAGACATTCCCAGGCATAAACCTCCCTAGCTTCTGGAGTGGGATTAGGATGATTAGTGAGGTGCAACTTCTCAGCTGTTCTATGTCAAGGTGATTGGATAAGCTGAACAGAAGCAGAGCATGACATTTTTACCCAAACAGTTCTGTGCACTCACAGATGGAAACAGATGGCAATGTTTTGACATCAGCCAAGTATTAAGTGTGCAAGCAGAGGGCTTAGAGACAACTTTGACATACTTCAAAATTATTTCATCATGCTTAGAAATTCAGATGGTACCAGAAACCTAGCACAGCCAGCTGTTTGGCAGAAGCCAGAAACAAACTTGCAGTCCCCTTCAATGTGCCACAATTACACTGCAATGCAGACTCCCCCCTCCCCAGCTATTACTGTTCAAACCATTGACTGTCTGCTCTTTTTTGCCCTATTTCATGTCGGATGCTGTATCAAACTAATGCACCACAAAACCGCAAGTGATCCTTTCTAGTCACAGCAATATTCTGCACTTAGAAAGCACCTCCCGTGTGCTGTTCTAAATATCACTTCACTGCCACTTACCCTCACAAGAGCCCAGAGAGACATGATACCAATACGGAGTATTGTATCTGAGATAAAACAAGGAGAGAATTGTTAAACAGCTGACCAGCATTGCCCCCTAGGGACAACTTTGTATCTGGTGCAGGGCCGGCTCCAGGGTTTTGGCTGCCCCAAGCAGCCCCCCCCCCCCCCCCAAAAAAAGCCGCGATCTGCGGTGGCAATTCGGCAGAAGGTCCTTCGCTCCAAGCGGGAATCAGGGACCGTCCGCTGAATAGTTGGACCTGCCGCCCATCTCCGGAGTGGCCACCCCAAGCACCTGCTTGCCAAGCTGGTGCCTAGAGCCGGCCCTGATCTGGTGCATCACCATACATGATGGAGCAATACATCAGCATGTGAAAAGGCCCAAGGGTAGGCTTGTGAAATGGTTAGAGGGTCGTGTTCTGTATTACAATTCCATAGGGCGTCCCAAGGGGAGAGAAGAAAGAACAAATAGGGATCTGGGTAAAATTATCTTGGGGTATCAGAATGTTTTTTTGGTAGCTGTAGAGAGCCCATAGCATTTGTAGGACATGTCTGTTTTCAAGCAGGTGGAGAGAGTGGATAGTCATAAATCAGTAGGTTCTAACCAGAGTTCAGAGGAGCGCATTCCAAACCAGGTTTTCAGTAGAGCTCAAGGGCTTTCTTGAGCCCAACACCGTGGCACAGCTCAGAAGCCATCTTCAGCTTTGTGGGTTGTTATAGCTCAGAAGTTTGCTCTGATTTAGGCTAGGCTCAGGTGCTTGTTCAAGTTTCAGAAGCTTACCCTCGTGCATAGGCTAATGGATTTTAGGGCTAGAAGGGACGATTATAATCATCTAATCTGACTCCCTGAATAACATACTCAGTGATTCCTCCATCAAATCTGTAACTTTTACTTGAGCTAGAGCAGGTCTTTCAGAAACACATCCTATCTTGGCTTAAAGACATTGAGTGATGGAGAATTCACCAAATTCCTAAGTAGTTACCCCAATGGCTAATTATCCTCACTGTAAAACCTGCACCTTATTTCTAGTCTGAGTCTGTCTCAACAGCAGCAGCAGGGCCTTCCTCCTCCCCCACAGGTCTCCTTTCTTCTCCTTGGAGAGTCAGTGAAACAGTGAAGTATGAGAAAGTGCAATGGAGAGATGATTTACAGGGGACTGGGCTGGGCACTCCCAATTGTTGTGTAGAGGGTGGTGGCGCATGGGGGTGCAGGGTAACTCTGCCTTCAGGTGAGGTTATGTCTTTCCTCTTATGAGCACTAACAATTACATTCATAAGCACCAAGAACAACTCTTCCCCAAGCCTCCAGCCCTGCAAAGTCAGCCCCCATTGGTGCACTTCACAATAAGCTGCAAATACAGTGTAAAGGTACCTCTCCCCCTAACTCTCTTGATTAACCACCCCTTTGGCCATCTCTGCTACCTTGTCTGGATCCGGAGTCTCCCTGCAAAAACATCCTCAGATCCCAGTAACTTCTCAGGCACTTCCCAGTCCTCCTAGCCTGCTTGGTTCATAGTAGAGAAGGGTTGTTAATTTCCCATGCATAATCATCATGAGTAAAAGAATTTGCAATGCTAGTTCTGCCCTCAGTGACACTTACCTAGTAAGCATACTGACAGCAGTGGGTATAACTGTGACTGAGGGCAGAATTTGCCTCCAAGTGCATAAGAACAAATGAGCCCAACATGACTGATTGGTTGCAGAGCAGGCAGTTGGGGGAAATCTGTACTTGTAAACTGATCAGATGTGATCAGAAAGACAGTACCTTCTAAGGGATTGCTAAAGAATTAAGATTGGGTTTTCTTTTCTTTCACACTGGACTTCTGAGTTACTCCTGACTTCTGCTGAAGTGAGTAGGATCTGACCCTCAGTTTTCAGAATGAAGTTGCACAAAGGGCTTGTATAAATGAGAGCTTCACTGGTATAAAATTTAAGGTGAGAATTTCAACTGATAAAAACTAGAGTAAAAGACTGAGTGAACATTTTTTTAAGAGGGGCTTACTGCAGTTTAGCTTATGTCTATTAAGAACAGTTCAGATAAAGTAAAATAAGCATTCTTCTAGTTACACTGGAGCAAAAAGGTTGTTTGAACATGTCTTGCTACCAGGGGGAACTAGAACTATTTGTTTAGTGGAGGTACTGAGAGCCATTGAACCAAACTGAAAATCCTGTATATGATGGTAACTACTTCAAGCCAATTCCAGCACCCCTCGTTCCAGCACCTATGCTTGCTATGTATCACTTTAAAAGCAGATTTAAGTCATACCAATGCAACTTTCTCGTGTAGACAAGTTAGTGTAAATTGTATGGCCAACGGTGAAGTATCCACAGAGAATCAAACCAAGCTGACCTGCCCATTTTGTACAAGCTGCATGAATATTTAGAAGCTGAACACTGAAAAATTGTTCAAGAATCTCAGATGTCCCTAGACAGCTGTTACTTAGATGACTGGCACATATGCAGATTACCAAAGGTCTCCATGACATGGGCAAGTATTTGTTTTATTGTAAGTAAAGTTCCTCTCCATTTGTTTGCAATTCCCATTTCCCTCTCACCTACATTCTCAGAAGAGTATGCAATAGATTCTGGCAGCATGAAGACATCAGAAGACCAATTAAAACAGTATTCTTCTTTATTTACATACTTTAAACATAATTTGGAGGGGAAGAATGTACGGAAAATGGTTCTTAGTCCCAGTTGCTATTTTATTTTGCCAACAAAACATGATTTTAACTGATTGACCTTTAGGGAGATGCAGGTAAAACAGATTGGTATAAACTTCAGTGTGATGTTATGCAGTATAACTAGTATTCAACTTAAGCATCAACATCCCCAATCTTCATTGAGATGGAAAGCCATTGAGAATGCTTCTAAAGACAAAAACTGTATTAATTCATACATTAACTGGTGTTAAGGGTCCAAACTGAGCTCTACCAGTGTGTTGAAACCCAGAAAACAACCACCAACAATAATACTGAATCCTTGACCTTGCTACTGTGACTGTCAATTACAGTCACAGAACAGGTCCCACTGAATGGAACTAAGATCACCAATTTCACCTAGAGCAGCATGTTTTAGTCACTTCACTTTAGGACCCATCAGGCCTAGGTTTGAACTACTAGCCTAGACACTGTGGGCCAGAGTTATCCAATCAACCCAGAAACCTCAAAAACATCTCTGAAAGTCACTAGAACAGCGATCTTTCTGGGGCAGCAGGCAAATAATATGATCTATTAGTTGTAGCACCTAGGAGCCCTAAGTCATGCCCAGGACCCCATTGTGCAAGTGCTGCACAAACACAGAACAAAAAGGACAGCTCCTGCCCTAAAGAGCACAAATGCTTTGCCTGTGCAGACCGAGGTTCAAATTCTGACTCTGACCACAAGTAAAAGCGAATCGTTGAGTTTGTGACATCTGCAGGATTAGTTTTGCACAGAAAAGTCCCAGACTGGAATAGCAAAGGGGTTATATGCCCCCAAACCAGCAAAGCTGTGAGTGGAAAGATTGTTGAGAAAAGTATAGTGCCGGCAAAGTGCCAATAGGCGTCCAATTTTATCATTACAAAGTTTGCTTTAATCTTGTAAAAGTGAGTCATCTGACATTTCAAAATAGTTCTGAAGTCAAAAAATAAAAGCAAAATCACTGATGCTGGGGGAAAAAATGGGGATTGTAGTTTGATGCTGTTTTATCTGCTCTGTTTGTCAAATGTGTAAATAAAAGGCACATTTTATTTATGACATTGATTTTGAGTGCCCTGTTTAGTCTATTGCTGCCGGTCATAATGATCCACTGATGCCAGGAATGTAAACATTAACATTCACTTAATTCTGCTCAGCAAAAAGAAAAAAAGCTGTTATCTTTTCAGAAGCAGAAAGCTCATAACTAGCAAAATAAAAATGCTTCAAGCTTCATTATTTTAGCAATTGATGCTTTATTATGGTAAATATGTTTAATGGTTTACTCCTTTAAAGAAACGTTTTTTAGGGGGTAGGAGAGTGTACTGCATAGTGATTGCTTGCAGTGTTTGGTTTTGGTTGTTTTTTTATAAATGGCACTGTATCCTGTAGAGGATCTCATTCATAAGAGGTGATTTGTTTGAATCTTTAAAGCGGTCTAAGGTTTTAGCTAATGGAAGGATTTAGGCCCTGACCCTGCCATTGACAGAGCATAGCTGGTTAAAAGCACTGGACTCTCAGAGCTCCGTGAAGGCACAGAAGAGACAGGAGGGCTCCATATAGGCACAGCAATCCACCGCTGCATAGTCAGTTGCAGGATCAGAGTCCTTGGCTCAAATATTCAAAAATCTGAATAAAACTTAATTTCCTCACTTAGCACCTTAACCCGTTCTTGAAACTCAGGGCCAGATTTGCTGGTATGCTCTGGCTGCATTTTACTGCCCTGGTTAAACAAAGCAGTCACATACGCAGCACCACGACTGACCAGTTAAGTTGGATCTATGGCTGCTTTGTTTTGCCAGCACTTTTGTCCTCTAGCTCCAAAGAGACAAGCCTCTATCACTTGAGCTAAGGGAAGATCTGTGTTCCCTATATAAATAGTTTTATGTTCTTTAAGATGCAGTCAGCATATAGTGGCCTACTTTGGTTACTCAGAGTCCCCCGTTCTCCATCAGGATTGGTTAGTGCAGGCCCATGGGGAATCCTATTGACTAGCAGATCCAAGACCTGCTCTCACTGAGCATGTGTGCAATGGGCACCAATAAGAGCAGGTCAGGACTCAAAACCAACACTAAGAATTTTTTAACTTTAGTTACAATCCATCTTCCGACATAGCTGGTGCACAACATTACATCTCTAAAAATATCTTTAGGGTTCCACATTGCTGGCAGTGACAAGATATTGAGTTAGAGGATGACAAATAATAGGCAAAAGGCAATTTCAAAGTAGGGTAATTTTCTTTGAGTGACCTGTAACTTACTGCCTCAGAAGACAAAGAAGAATGAACTTCAAATTTTGCAGCAACAATCCATCTCACTATTTAAGCTAGAACTATTTTCTAAACCAGAGCAAGGGCTTGTCCATGTGTCTTGGACTCAAGGCTACAAGTCCCTTTTGCTAACTCCTGACTCAATGGAGTTCCACTAGGGATGAATTTAGCCCCAAGTTTCTAACACTAGAGAAATTCAGAAGTAAGCCCTGCAGCCAACAGCAGATTCAGATCATACATTAGTCTCAAAAATAAAATCTGTTACACATAATTAAATCTTAAGTATTCTTAAAGTATTTATATTACCTATCCACGCGACAGCAGGTGGTTGGACTAGATGACCTCCCAAGGTCCCTTCCAACCCTGATATTCTATGATTCTATGATACAGCACTTTATGTTTGCACAGCGCTTCACGGAGAGATTAGTAAATCCTCATCACAGCTCCGTGAGAGGCAATTGAAATTAACAAAGACATATGCTACTAAGTACCAGGGCTACATATGATGGGCTCTTTTCTTCATCTGGGTGAAAGAGGGAAAACTAGTGCTTCTTCTCCAGTTTGTTCATTCAAGGTAGTGGTGAAAATACCCCTCATTCCTCTGCTGTGGCTGTTCCATGAAGTCCCACTAACAACTCCTATTGGAAGTGTGCTACACAGCATGACTCAAAAGATGCTGCACGTGGATCCTGTAACTGCACAAACTAATCTGCTAAATAAATAGCTCTGAACTGGAATGAAAGTAAACTGAACTGGAGAAAAAAAAACACTCCCCCAAACCTCCTTCAGTACCCGAAGCACCCCAGCTCAGAGCTATTACTGCCCCCTAAAGAATAAAGAGGACAAAAATCAGTATTTTGTAGGATCGCTTCCAGTTCAATTGTCCCTGGACTAGTAAATATTAAAAGGTGATTTTCAAAGGAAAGCACTTGTGGAGGGGAGATCACAATGTGTCAGATCCCTAGAGCTATCCCTGCTGTCTGATTATACTATGAAACAATGCTGGCCTTAGAGAGGGGTATTCTATGTCAGTTTATTATTAAGCAGGTGTGTTAAACCAAACAGTAATCCTGAATCAAGTATAGAGTTGATCAAATTTGTTGCCAATAAGTTATCAAATGCATTCCCTCAATGTATTTATTAGAATGTGGGGGCCAGTAAATAGAACCGCATTTATGCTGCGACTCCTTGTTCCACTTACCAGCAATCTCACACGCTCTGGCAAGCGATGGACTTTTGGTGCCCACTTCAGCCTCAAATTGCTTGACTCCACCCTTCAGGCAAAGCCTCACACAGGACTGCATCATCCCAAAAGTAGCTCTGGGAGACATTATGTATCAGACAAGCACTATGCCTCTCAGGGCTGCTGAGAACAGAGATGCAGCCTGTTACACCACTTCACCCACACTGCAAGTAACCGATGAGGCAATAAAGGACTATAAAGAGCATATCCTGCATACTGCACTGCTATGAGATGGAGAGGTAAAAACCAATCATGTAGGAAGGGACAGGAAAGGGAAGCAATAGGCTAATACAGTGTGTGGGCCCAATCACACAAGTAGTCACATTTAGTGACTGTGCATATGAATAGGTGGTTCTTTAGCCTGCCATGCCAACTCACATTCAAAATAAGATCATATGCCGTACCTCTGAGCTATGGCTGCCATATCCTCTAGGGGATGGTAAAACCACCAGCAACACACTACACATACCTGGGGCCAGTACTGTAAAGTGTGCTGAATTTAGTGAGAGTTCAGGCTCTTCATACTTAGAGGGCTACCATAACCACTCATATGTATTTAGTTTAAGGTGTCTCATTGGCTTTCTGTGTTGTTAATATTAGCTATGTGGCTGACAAAGTAGCTCTAACAAGACATTTTTTGTGTGTGTCAAGATCATGAACGGTTGTGATGAGCTTCCGAGATTTCCATTTGATACACTAGGTGTTAGATGTGAATTGAATGCAAAGTGAATGCTTTCCATCACCCTTGTCCAGAAGAGTGCGGCAGCCTGACACACCCAGATCACATGAATTAAGGTTGCATGACTCCTGGAGAAATTCCAGCAGGCATTTATGTCAAGAAGAATTATTTTCCTTTTCCTATTATCCCCTTTATATCTCTTCTACTCTCCTAAACAACCCCCTTCTTCCTTGGCACTGTAAACAGGTGTTACCACTAATGCTGCTTTGTAAAGTTGCTTTGCCAACACAGCTGCAGCAAAGGGAACTGTGATCTCCATTGCAGTGGCTTTGGTGCAGGTACTGAGGTAACGTGCAAGAACGTAAGCCACCATAGTAGTGGTACGTCCTACAACTTAGTAGTTTACCTGAGCTGTTATGGCAGGTATCACCAGGTGGCATTGTTACAGTCTTCCATGATCTCTTTCCTTAGCGTGTGAACAAAATGGTCAGTCTTGAGAAGACATGCTGTGCTGGCTTTTGATATGCATGATGCTGTGTAGTAGTAGTGGTCCCTAGAGAGACAGCTGTACATGCAGCACGAGTTTCTTCTCTCATCAGAAACCATGGTTGAGCCCATTTTTGAGGCGGGCAGCTTCCTGGGAACTGGGCATTAGTGTTAGGCTGAATTTCCTGAAAAAAGGATTTACCTCCATGTCGTTTGACCACCCCTGTTCCAAGACTGAGGCATGTGTGTGAATAGAACGAGTTACACTTACAACATACCTACACCCCCACATCGCTGCAGTCTCCTCTGCTCAGAAGGCAGCCTGCAATGCTTTAGAATTCTGCTACTGCTCAGCAGAGTAACAGTGCTGGTTTCAAAACTGGACTCCTGTCAGGACAAGGGGAAACACTATAAATAGTATCGGGGAAGAAAAGGATGAGATTGTATGGTATCCGACTGTCCCAGCTTATGAATACCAAACTTTACAAGGAGAATGGAGAAAAGGCAGGATGGCTTATCAGGGACAGCCAGAGGAAGAGAGGGCCATGAGGAATCACTACAGCAGTAGACATCATGGAAATAAGTAATAAGGGACATCATGCTGAGAGGGTCACCGACTGGCTGGAGTTTGCAGGAAGAGACTGAGGGAGAGGGTATGAAAGCAAGGAACCTGTTTCCACCTTGAATAAAGGCAGTTTGAGTGAAAAGCTTAGGTGCTCTCCAGTCAAGTTCTCCTAGTTCCACTAAACCAAACCTTACCTCACAATTTCAGAGGCTCATACATTGCTGATCATAATTGTAGCCACTATTAAAACTTCATTCAGACTGGGTATCCCTACAGGCTTGCGTGTGTTTGCTATAGCTGAAAAATACATAACTCTTCTGATGCCAAATACTAGTTCAAATACTTCCCAGGGCTCACTGTTGGGTTTAATGTTTAATCAGGCTGACCTTGTTTTTGTTAAGCAGGATGCGATGGAAAGACCCTCATAGGAATTGTTATCAGCAGTCCATTACATTATATCAGGCTGCTCTGGAAAATTCTTACTTTAGTATTAATCCTTGTAGGAGGGTTCACTCACTATTGGGGCACCTCTTTGTGGTGGTGTCTGAGGATTAGATCCTTTCAGGTCTGATGCCCCCACCCCTTTTGACCAGGGCCACCCAGAGGATTCAGGGGGTTTGGGGCAAAGCAGGGGAGCTGCGGCGCTTGTACTCACCCAGCGGCGGTCCGGGTCTTCGGCGTTTTGGCGGCGGGGGGCTCTTCAGTCGCTCTGCATCTTCGGCAGCACTGAAGGACCCCCCACCACCGAAATGCCGCCGAAGACCCAGACCATTGCTGAGCCAGGGCTCGCGGGGCCCCTGTGGGGCCCGGGGCAAATTGCCTCCCTTACCCTCCCCTCTGGGCGGCCCTGCTTCTGACAGTTGCACACACTACAATCCTGTCTCACTCTCCAGGACCCACAGTGCTCCTTTTTCATGCCTCAGCCCTCCACCCAAGTCAGTGTGTAGTCCTCTCCTTCCAGGGTATCAAAGTCCCAGACAGTCTTCTGCACCCAGACCAGGCCTGTGCTACTTTCCCAGTGGCTGGCAAGCAAACCCAGGCCTGTCCACTGCCCTGGGTTATAGCCCAGGGACCCTATGCCCAGCAACTATGGTCTGCATGCTCCCAGGCGCTGTTACTATTTCCCTGGACTCTTCCTACTCCCCTTTTCTAGCTTCTGCCTGCCAAGGTTTACCAGTCCTAACTCTCTCCTCCCAGGAAGTAACTGTGACTACTTCTCACCACACCCTGTAGGCTCAAGCAAGCAATCCTTCTCTCAGGGAGAGTCTACAACCCCTATCTACTGGCAGCTTTATCCCTTTATACAGTCCCAACTTGCTCTTCCCAGCTGAATTTCATCTTCCATTAGGCTTCACTGAGCCCTGGCTCTCCTCCAGGTACAGCCTATAAGGTTAATGGACCTAATTTAACCTACTCTGCCTTCTGTGGGGTGGACACCCCAACATAATCCTGTATCTCCTTTACTGCCTGAGCAATCAACCCTATAGCACAGTGCAAGGAATAAAAGACTGCCCCTCAACCATATCAATTCTCTCTTAATGTCACATGATTCACATTGACACCTTTTGTTATTCTGTCACCTTTTGAGAGTCCTGCAGTATCTTGTTTTAGGACAGAATGCCACATTCTTCTTTATTAAGATCCCTTCGGAGATAACATGAAACAGGCAGGAAAACACAGAGCATGATCTAAGGGACAGGGGATTGGACTACAATTCAGGATGCCTGGCTTCTATTTCCAGTTTGCCACTGACCTGCTGTGAGACTTTGTGTGTCACTTTGCCTCAGTTTCCCTTCCCAGCTTTATGTTGTCCATGTAGATTGCACACTCTCTTGGCAGGACCTGTCTAACTCTTTGTACATCACCTAGTACAGTAGGGCCCACCCAGCTCAACTAGGGCTTGTCTACACTGTGCTGCAGTGCAGACTATAGCGGGTCTGAATGCAGAGCACACCTGTTGTGCTCTAACTGCCCTATGTGGACACTGCTGGTGCAAACTAAAAGATACCTAGTTTGTGTTAATGTAGTCTAGTCTGCAATTCACATCCCTGTAGTCCACACTGCAGAACAGTGTAGACATAGCCTTAGGTACTACTGTAATATAAACAGTAAATTATACTAAGGGGACTGGCTCATGAATTCCATCACTTTCTAAAGTCTAAGCAGACAGACCTTAACTTATTGATACATATTAACATGCTTAACTTCAATTTAATGAAGCCTTTTGCATAGGAATAACAAAAGGTACTCTGCTACAATCTGATCAAATCAACCAGCTCTTTCTCCCCCCCCCCCCACCCCCCACTTGAAATGATGGCTGTTCTAGGAAATAAATACTAAAGAATTTTGTGTAAAACTGAGTCAACAGCTCAAATTTCATTCCAAGCAGGGCATGATTACATCAGGGTTCAGTATAGAAGATGCTGTATCTGCCTCAACTTGATAGGGCCAGAAAAGAACATCACCTCACAGCATATCTTCAGGATGCCCTTATCTCGATTCAGAACTTTAAAAGAACATTAATTTTCTGCACTCTCTCTAATCAGCTTATAGCTTTCCCTTTGCTGCACAGGCAGCTGGAATGCTCCAGTGATTAACCAAGTCTCCAAGGTAAACTCAGAACTGGGAGCAAGATTTTGTCTGAAACATCTCAATAAAGCCATCTTCATTCAAAGAAAATTAGAAGAAAAACACAGTGGCAGTTTTATTATCAGAGGAATAATTAAACACGGGAGGGATTTAGCCCTACATCTGAGAAATCAATTGGATCTTTTCTCATTCTCTCTCTCAATTTACTTTATTACAAGAGTGCTACTGACTCCAAGACATGAAGGTGGAGAATTATTAAAGGCCAAAAAAAGCCTTCATTAAGGCGGTTTGAGTCAAGATCCTAATGCTAATAAAAATCAAGGAGAATCAGAAGTGAGGCTGCCATTCTGTTCTCCAGTCACCGTTTGTGCATAGGCACTCCAGGTGTCTTATGCTGTGCACATATACATGCTACTGTAGGCGTATGCAGTCCCACTGCACTAAAGTCAGAGACTTTTGCCAGAAATACCACTAGGCAGCACATGTGGCCCAGCACACCTCATGCACCAATCCAGAGGCATAAAAGCAATGTGGCCGCTGCCTCCCGCTTCGTTCCTTCACACCAATGTCTAGCTAATGTCCAAAGTAGCAGGGAAGGAGGAAGGGTCATAGAATGTATGCATGCATCTCAAAGAACAACAATTACTGTACAGGTAAGTAACTATTTTTTCTCCTTCAAGTGATTGTGCACATATACATTCCATGGGAGGTGACTCACAAGCAGTTTCCTTATGGGCGATAGGACTTCAGATTATTTGAGAAAAGACCAACACTGACTTGCCAAAGTTGCCATAGAATCATAGAATATCAGGGTTGGAAGGGACTTCAGGAGGTCATCTAGTCCAACACCCTGCTCAAAGCAGGACCAGTTCCCAACTAAATCATCCCAGCCAGGGCTGTCAAGCCTGACCTTAAAAGCCTCTAAGGAAGGAGATTCCACCACCTCCCTAGGTAACCCATTCCAGTGCTTCACCACCCTCCTAGTGAAAAAGCTTTTCCTAATATCCAGCCTAAACCTCCCCCACTGCAACTTGAGACCATTACTCCTTGTTCTGTCATCTGCCACCACTGAGATCCATCTTCTTCGGAACCCCTTTTCAGGTAGTTGAAAACAGTTATCAAATCCCCCCTCATTCTTCTCTTCTGGAGACTAAACAATCCCAGTTCCCTTAGCCTCTCCTCATAAGTCATGTGCTCCAGCCCCCTAAGCATTTTTGTTGCCCTCCACTGGACTCTTTCCAATTTTTCCATATCCTTCTTGTAGTGTGGGGCCCAAAACTGGACACAGTACTCCAGATGAGGCCTCACCAATGTCGAATAGAGGGGAACGATCATGTCCCTCGATCTGCAGGCAATGCCCCTACTTATACAGCCCAAAATGCCGTTAGTCTTCTTGGCAACAAGGGCACACTGTTGACTCATATCCAGCTTCTCATCCACTATAACCCCTAGGTCCTTTTCTGCAGAACTGCTTCCTAGCCATTCGGTCCCTAGTCTGTAACAGTGAATGGGATTCTTCCGTCGTAAGTGCAGAACTCTGCACTTGTCCTTGTTGAACCTCATCAGGTTTCTTTTGGCCCAATCCTCTAATTTGTCTAGGTCTCTCTATATCCTATCCCTACCTTCCAGCGTATCTACCACTCCTCCCAGTTTAGTGTAATCTGCAAACTTGCTGAGAGTGCAATCCACGCCATCCTCCAGATCATAAATGAAGATATTGAACAAAACCAGCCCCAGGACTGACCCTTGGGGCACTCCGCTTGAAACCGGCTGCCAACTAGACATGGAGCCATTGATCACTACCCATGGAGCCCGACGATCTAGCCAGCTTTCTATCCACCTTATAGTCCATTCATCCAGCCCATACTCCTTTAAACTTGCAGGCAAGAATACTGTGGGACACCGTATCAAAAGCTTTGTTAAAGTCAAGGAATAACACATCCACTGCTTTCCCACAGACCCAGTTATCTCCTCCATCATCTTGGGAGGCTTGAGTAATATCTGCAAAAGGTGTGTTCAGATGACAGCATTGATGCTTTGCAGATAACCACTACAGGGCTATTGCTCAGGAAAACTGATGGAAGTGGACTGAGCCCTGATGGAGTGAGCTGTTATCCTTGGGGAAGGAGAGACTTGAGCAAGGTCATAACACAGCTTAATGCAGTCAGAAATCCAATATGAAATGTGCTGAGCTGTTAGTGGTTGATCTTTGATTCTCTCAGCATAAGCGACAAAGTCTGGGAGAGGCTCTGAAGGACTCTGTGCAGCCCAGGTAAAGCTCTACGAACATCTAAGGTGTGGAATTTTTTTCAGCTTTGTAAGAGTGAGGCTTTGAGAAAACAACAGGAAGGAGGATGGTTTGATTCAGGTGGAAAGCTGACACTACCTTTGGCATAAACTTAGGGTACCGTCTAAGAGAAACTTTGTCTTTATGGAGACTGTAAAAGGAGGATCCATTAGAAGAGCCTGAAGCCATGAAATGCTCCTTGCAGAAGTGATTGTGACTAAGAATGCAGTCTTCTTCGTTAGTAGTGGCAGAGAAGTTGTTGCCAGAGATTCCAAGGGGGAACCCATTAACCAGGATAGGGTAAGACTTAGATCCTTGAAGGTACCAGATCAGACAGATGGGTAGACATCAATGAAGCTGTTTAGAAATTTGGAGATCGGGGTGAAAAAAGATAGAAAACCATTCACTGGTGGATGTACTGCAGAGATGGAAGCCAAGTGGACTCTCAAAGAACTAAATGAAAGACAGAGGATTTCAGATGCAATAGGTAGTCCAGTATGTGTCAAACCTCAGTGTGATTTGGTGATAACTGTTGAGATTCCACCCAGACAAAAAAATTTTCCCACTTTGCTGCATATGTGGGTCTGATGGATTCTTTCTGCTGTTTACCAAGATGGCTTATTGTGGGGCATAATTATTGTGAGTATGGAACCAGACATCTTCCATGCAGTGAGGTGGAGAGTTTGGAGGTTGGGATGCAGAGACTTGCTGTGGTTTTGAGATAGAAGAGCCTCAACTAGAGGTAAAATTATAGGTGACCAGATGGAGAGCAGATGTAGGTTCCATGAACCAATATTGTCTTGGCCAGGTATGCAAATCAGCATGTCGAGTGAATGCCTGTTCAGTCAATATATCAAGTGGGGCCAGGCCCACAGACAGCGGAGGTGAAGTCTGGCATGTAGAGTGATGTACATACATGGGGCCATGTAACCCAGTAGTTGTAGATAGGAATGAGGAGTTGTCCATGGGTTGGACTTGAGGCTTTCGGACAGAGAGATTATGGACTGAAACCTGTGGATAGGGAGGTACACCAGGGTGGTTGTGGCACTGACATCTGCATCTTTTGCACCGATTGTAACTTCAATTTGTCTACATTTAGTTTCAGGCCCAGATGAGAGAACAGCGGTCTGGTGACAAGGTTGCTGTTTTGGACTTGAGTGCTTGATCTTCCATGAACTAGTCAATCATCCAGGTAAGAAAATATTTGGATGCAAGACAGTACAGATGGGCTGCTACTACCACCATACATTTGGTGAATACCCTTGGAGCAACAATAACCCAAAGGGAAGCACCATGTAATGGTTGTAGTTGTAGCCTGCTTTGAACCGAAGACACTTCCTGTAGTCAGGATGTATTGCCACGTGAAAATCAGCATCATGCAAATCATGGACAGCACACCAATCTCCAGTCTCTAGGGAGGGGATACTGTCAGCAAGGGAGATACTTGAGCATCTGTGTCTATGACTAGACCTTGACTCAGCATGGGAGCACTTTCTGGAAGCTTTCTTATAAAAGCGAAGATCAGGATTTCCATTGCCTGTCAGAGTGGGATGAGCACTTTGAGGAGGCTGCTGGGAAGGATGAAGAATGGTGTTTTCCCCCTGGATTTGTGCTTAGAAGCTGGAGCAGTCAGAGAGACACTCCTTGTTGACACAGAGTCAGTCCTCTCATTATTGGAATCCAGTTCAAAAGAGGGATGCATTGTCTCCTCCATAAGGTGGACTTTGAGGTGGAAATCCCTCAATTTCTTAGTTCTGGTAGGGAAGGAGGGACAAATAGAACACTTGTCCCTCATATGCCCTTCCCAAAGACAAATTAAGCAGTTTTATGCCTAGCTGTGACTGGGATAACGGTGCTGCTCATGGCACCCTGCTAAAACCATGGTGATTTTTTTCATCCTAAATCCCCTACTCTCTTGAAATTACAGAAAGTAAACTAACTTCACTAACTTACACTAAGACTAAACTAACTATCTACAACTACCCACAATACAAATGTTTAAAAAGTGGGTGAACTGAAGCTAAAGAGCAACAAGTACTCCAAATCTCACCATGTGTGGTAAGAAGAAATTGAGAGGAGGCAGCAAACACCCCCTTTTTATGCCCTCGGCTTGGCACACGAGGAGAGCAGATCTTATATATGATGAGACAAGTTCTGCATTGCTTAAATCCCCATACAACCACTTTGATGTTAGGGGTCAGAGGGGCATAGTTTGGACAAATTCTAAGATATCTGCACACAAAGAAGTGACGTTTAGAGCAGTATGAGTCAGGCTTATACTCCGATGAGTCATTATCGTTAATATTTGTATTACTCTAGTGCCTCAGAGTCCTATTCATAAACCAGGACCCCATCACATTATCAGAGTCGGCATTTTTATATTAATTTCCTTTATTAGGAGCAATTAATGACCAAACCTTGTCCAGATTTTCATTTGGGTGGTACACAATTTGAGTCAGAGCAGAATTTAACCCTGTTCTATTCAGGTTCTTGTACAGCCTTCAGCACTGTAGTTTGAGAGCACCGCAGAAGTGCACTAAGCCATGTGACTAGTACCTATCAAGTGTGGTTCTCTTCATCACCTCAGGGGAAATCATTTGGAGACTGTAGTGTCCTATATTACCTACACTGTTTAGATTAGCAACCATTAGTTGAAGAAGTGAACCTTGCACTTGGAGAGGAAGGTGATAAGGTTTGTGGGAGCTCTTAGGTCTTGTGGGAGTTTTGTTCTACAGTCTTGAATTACCCCCCAAGAAAGTTCTGCACAGACAAACTTTAGCCTAAGTTGGGAAAACATGCCATAGAAATATTACTATGCAAATTCATAATGAACTCCATGGGATTTTGAACAACATATTTAAACTGGACAGATGCTATTTCATATTTCTCATCATTCCAGGTCAAATTGTATTAACAGAAGCATCAAAATGTAAATCTCCTAGGGCCAAATCCTACTTGCCTCCAGCTCTGTACAAGTCACAGCTCCTAGTTAGAGGAAATTACAACCATTTACATTCGCTGCTAGAATAAAATGCTGTAGCTGACATTCCACCTCTGGATTTTGCGCCTCTCCACCTCTTTCCACCCTCCACTACTGACAACAATTCCTTTGTGTGCCTGCACAAGGGTTGATTTTCCAAGTTATATAGGTCAAGTCCCTAAAGGGAAAATTTTGCCCTCAGATGCATGCATGTGGCTAACTTGATTTGAAGATATGTGCATGCATCCAGAGGCAGAATTTGTCTCTAAGTGTCAGTCAAATTTTGTTTATAAAGTCAAGTCAATTAGTCCTTTTTTAGTGAAAGAGTAACAAAAGCAGCATATGAAGTTGCACTCACTTTATTTTTAACCCAACTAACATTTGCAGAAGAATTCAAAGGAAAAACTGCAGTATGGTCTGATAACTCATATCTCCATATGTAGCCAGAGAAGCATAGGCCCCAATCCTTGAAGAACATCCTTGCTAACAAATCTTGCTCTTCCACAAAGTTTTATTGAACTTCATGCAGGGGTTAAGCTACACGGGACTCAAATAGTTGTAGGCCCTATTGTCTGTTGTATTCATTTAGATGGAATAAATGGGCCAAAGATATTCACATAATCCAGTTACTGTCCAACAAGCAAGTTTTGGGGTTTGGTATAGAAAGACCTCCACCTGCTTAGTATCATGGCAAACACACCATTAAAAATCCTTTTAACTTTTTAGTAAAGATACAGGAAAGGAGGGAAACAAGTTAAAACATTTGAAATATAAAGTATTAAATAAGGCTTTCATTTTAACAAAACTTCCCTTGTTCCCTTTCCCTTTAGCTGGAGAGAGTTTTAGAAGGAAAAGCCCCCTTGTCTGACATCTCTTAGATGGCATCAAAGAGAGCAATAACCATCCTTTTGGGAAAGAGAGAAGTTAGTTGAGATGGGCTGGAGCTGTTGCTAAAGTCCAATCCCATTTCATCTCAGGCATTGTCTAGGATTCAGCTGGAGCCTCTGGGGTGGTGATATCATCTGGGTCGCTCTAACCAGCCCAGTTTGGTCAGGACACCCCTCACAATCAGAATGAGGGAGGCCCGGCATCCCAGGAAAGGTGAGGGTGGCAGCCATGATAGTGAAGCTTACTCCAGCAGACTCCATCTGTTTCAGTATTCCTCTCCTCCCTCCCCCCCCATAAAGTCTTTTCCTTTAAGGACCCAAAAAAGGAGTGATGGGTGGAATAGCCCATCCCCTCATTATCTGGTTCGCCAACTGGCCCTAATATCCAACACGTCCCTTTTGGCTCATTAATTTCTGAACCCATATTTTCTTGTTTACCAGGCATGTTTAACACGCTAGTTGAGTTATATCATGAGGGTAAATTCATAGGCCCAATTATCACAGGGATGCCCCCGGGTGGAAATAAGCCATCCAAAGGAGAGGAAACTATAGATTTCAACTCTGAAGTCTTCTATTAAGTAAGAGGTGGAGGTGCCCTCCCACGGAGGAGGCAGAGGGCAGACCCATTTCTACAACAAAGGCAGGGGGATTCCACACCACAGAGGGCACACAGCACAAGTTAGAACAGCTTCAGCCTGCATTGATTTGTGTTTGCAGGCTAGCAAGGACTCCTGATTACCCACCCTGCCCCACATGTGCCAGCCTGCTCCTGCCAACTCCAGAGTGCCACCAGGGTCACTAAGTGCCAGGAAGCTTTAAAAAAAAACATTTTTAAAAGTTAATGTAACAAATGGAGAAAAGTATTTAAACCTCTTCTTTCCTGGTCCTAGCCAGTACTTTCACATTGCAGTATGATCTTGTCCACCAGGAGTTCAGGATCTAGCCACTAACCATCATGCAGGGCCCAAACCATAATCTGAAGGGAGTCTGGTATAGAAATCTGTGCTATGCACCCTCAGTGCGGGCTGTCAAGAGTTAATATAAAAATTACTTTGCCATGATATCTATTAAAGCCTAATTGCTCTACAAGCATGCACAAAGCATCAAACTGCACCAGAGACTAATATGAACAAATCTGCAGTATTTTAATTCTCCAAGAGGAGCATTTGTGATTTAGAGGCACAGTCCTAGTGATTTTCAGTGGGGGCTTGTAGTCCGAAATCTTCCCTATACTGGCTGTAAATTAAAAAGTACCCACGATTTCATTCACCTCCCCCAGATCCTATTGTTAGGAAACAAAAGTTCCAGGTGTGTTGCATTTTCCCATGTAACTTGCAGGTTCATGTACCAGAAGAGGGGGAAAATAGGTGAGAAAGCGAATACTGGTTTTGTGCATTTTGAATCTCTACATAGAAAAGCCAACGCTTGGTTTCTAGGCATTTTTTAGCCACAGACCGACTTCTTTTTTTTTTTTTTTTTGCCTTTTTTTTTTTTTAAACTGGGGTTGGGGGTTATTTAATGCTTGACTAGTTGCACTAATAGAACTGCACCATGCTATCTGAATTAGATTTGCCTACTTGTGAACATCAGTGTCTGGAACTGTTGAGCTAATCTGAATTAACCTATACAGTGGGAATACACTAGAGTCCATGAATACAGGATGACATTAAACATAGATTCCCACCGAGCTAGAATTAACTTTATATTCTGTCATCTTTGTACAGAAAGGGGGAGGGAAGGAAAGAAAGTTAATTCAAAAATCGGTCAAACAGGAAAAAGTACACAGAGCTGCACTTGGATTTAAAGGCAACGTTTTATAATTGTAGTCTAAGACTTTTTGTGGTAAAACTCCCAACTGCAGAAGGATTTTTGCCCTTTCTTGACATAAATTGTAAGGATTACATTGGAAAAAAAAAAGAAAAAAAATATCACAGTTCCTAGCAGTTTGTGAGGTTTTTTCTGGGAGAAATCCCAGGTGAGTGACTGAACCCTGCTGGGAGGAACTGAATCCAAGCAGAAGGATGGTATATAACTGATTATCGTACTAAGCAGGCAGATGAAGTGAAAATGCACAGGGCACTAAACTTACTGGAAAGTAAAATGTGACAAGATCTGCTTACCTTCAATGCAGTCCAAGTGGATATGAAGTGTCTCGGTTTTGATCTACTACTGTTTGGTGCTCTATGTGAAACAGTCAGGGAAGGGGGCTCATTCTAATTCCTGTTAGACAAATGGCCACATCACTAAAAGCTGTATCCAAATTGCAATTTTTCACTCATTAGCCTCTGAGGCCTTGCAAGAAATCCTCAAATTCCTCTGGAGTCTGAGGCACATTGGTGGAATCTTGCATTGCTGCTCCTTATGCTATATTTGTTCTGTGGGGAAACAAAGGAATTATATTAATTCACTCTGTCTGCTATTAGTAAGCCAACCTGCTTTCTTTCACAAAAACCAATGCCCTGTGTTTTAACCACAAGATCATGCCCCTCTTAGCAAGAAAGCCACTGTTTGCTGCTGTACAGTGACCATGCAATGGTAAAGAACAGATGAGTGGTGGAGTGACCTTCAGAAGATTTCCATATTGATCCATGGGCCCTTGAAGAATAAGTTGTATTGACCAAGTAAACTTCCACCTTCCCATCCCACCATTCCCACATATTTATGTAACAATGGCAATTATGACTACTCATGTATTTGCTTGCCAGGTAAACAAACTCTTATCGATGGTTAAGTAGTGTTGTCTTCTCTCTGCTGACCTAGAACTCTATGTTCTAAAACCTGCAGATTGGGTAGTCATTTTAAAAAAATTATCTGTAAACTTAAACATGATTAACTCCTTAAAGCCTAGCCTACTACAAAGCAACAATCTGTTGTGGTCCATTGATTTCAAAGGGATGCTTGGACATACAATTGACATCTGTTGACCTACAAGCTTACTTAGTTGGACATGCATCATATGACCAACTGGGAATTGAAATGTTTAATACACAAGAGCCTGTCACTAAGGCATAGATACAAGATGGAATTGATAGAGCAGAGAAAGACATTCAAGAGAACAATTAGACTGCCTTCAACCCCATTTTCTGTTATCCACAAATGGACAAATCATTTATGTTTATTTGAAGTTACCAAACTACTGCATTGTACAAACAGTTCAGCCTACTGACTCCTCACAATTTACTGCAACTACTGCTTTGAGCCTTCACTTTTCATAAGTCGCTATTTCCAACAGGTTACGTACGTTATGTGATATCACTGCTTCCTGATTGAGATTCATCCAATCTGACAGAACTTTTAAAGTGATCACAAAAACACTCCCAGCATGAATATTCACAGGCATACATAGCTGCACAATATTCACTATACTCTGAAAATTTGAAAAATGAATTCTCTTCTTACATTACAGAGAGGGAAATGGCTGTTACGTGTGTTCTATGACATGAGAAGATCTTCCTATGTCCAGATCCCTAGACATTAGGACTGCTTTGCACTCATGACACTGTGCCAAAAGGCCATAGTGCAGGGGAGAATCTGGGCACCTGCATTTTTTCTGCTATTTCCAATTCAGCTCAGGGGGTTATGCAAAAAGAGTAGTTTAGGGCAGCCATAAATTAGAAATATGCAACAAGACATTGTTGTCACAGAAGGGTATGAAGTTACACCTACTGTGCATAAGGGGTTCAGTGTAGCAATTAAAAAGAAATGTTCTCTTATTAATGAGATTTTTGAAAAGAAGAACTTGATCACATTCATGATACAAAGTGGGAAACTGATTATGTTTTGACATTTACTTGCACAACATGAGGTCATCAATGAGATTAGGAGACAATGAAAGGAGCAACAATGAAGAAATGGTGAAAAATTAAACTAAGGGAGCATTTGGATAAGACCATGAAAGTCTTAAAAGTGGAAGAAACATGCATGTTGATGCTAAGATATACACATTTATTAT
The DNA here is from genome assembly GCF_011386835.1 of Chrysemys picta bellii. Lineage (NCBI taxonomy): Eukaryota > Metazoa > Chordata > Testudines > Emydidae > Chrysemys > Chrysemys picta. Next base: position 1,308,221 of record NW_027052709.1, read on the forward strand.
ATATATATATATATAAACCTATGTTAAGAGACCATTAAGGTTGCAAAAAATAATGGAATAAATATATGATCATGCAATTAACAACAAGCATAAGCACCAGGGGGCTGAAATAAGGTTGCATGGGCCACTGCAGTGTGCCATCTTCTGCATCACGGGGTCTTCTGGTCCCACTGCCACTGAATGGACCTTTAAATGTATTCTAGGATGGATGTGCATGAGAGCAGTGGTTCTCAAGCCTTTTTCATATCATCATCTTCTGTTAGATAAAAGTTTCTCTAACCTCCCTGCTCCCATCTAGCTATAAAGGAAGGACTCAGGTTGTGATCCTCCTGGATTTGCTCAACCCCCTGAATCCCCTGAAACGTGGGGTCATAAACATCCTTGATTTTCTTATGGGTAAATGGGGAAAGAGGGATCCCCAAACCCTCTCCTGTTACATGGAGTCATGGTGTGGAAAAATTGAGACCCATTGCCATAGAGCATACCGTGCAAGTGGGAAATCCCCGAGTATTCATTAGGACTTACTGCTCAGCCTTGGAAGGAATTGTTTTATTATTTAAAAGTAGAGAAGGAGGCAGGAAATGGTTAGTCTGTTTTTGTTTTTTAATGTAAGCAAAGATGGTTTATAGCAAAATTCTAACTATTTTGTACTCATTCCATGGAGAGGAACTTCCACTGTACTAGAGGGACTAGTAGAGGTGGAACAAGAGCATTCTAGGCAATAGATATCCATACAGCAAATAAGAAATCAGCCGTGAGGACAGAAGAGATTAATTTTGCCCCTAGTTCTGAAAACCTTCAATAAGAAGGGTATTAAAGAGTCAAGTGAAGGATGAGAAAGTTAGAGAAATTTGGGAGTCTAATAACTTCCGCTTAGCTCTTTGTTATGTTGTTTCTAGTTGTGGTCAGATTAATCAGCTACCACCTCTGTAGTCTTTTGTCTTTGGCCTGGTCTACACTACGAGTTTAATTCGAATTTAGCAGCATTAAATTGAATTAACCCTGCACCCGTCCACACAACGAAGCCATTTCTTTCGAAATAAAGGGCTCTTAAAATCGATTTCTGTACTCCTCCCCAACGAGCGGAGTAGCGCCAAAATCGATATTGTCATTTCGAATTAAGGTTAGTGTGGCCGCAATTCGATGGTATTGGCCTCCTGGAGCTATCCCACAGTGCCCCATTGTGACCGCTCTGGACAGCAATCTGAACTCGGATGCACTGGCCAGGTAGACAGGAAAAGCCATGCGAACATTTGAATTTCATTTCCTGTTTGCCCAGCACAGGAGAGCACAGGTGACCACAGAGAGTTCATCATCACAGGTAACCATGCAGGCCAATAATCAAAAAAAAGCACCAGCATGGACCGTATGGGAGGTACTGGATCTGATCGCTATATGGGGAGAGGATTCAGTGCTAGCAGAACTTTGTTCGAAAAGACGAAATGCCAAAACTTTTGAAAAAAATCTCCAAGGGCATGATGGAGAGAGGCCACAATAGGGACTCAGAGCAGTGCCGCGTTAAAGTCAAGGAGCTCAGACAAGCCCATCAGAAAACAAAGGAGGCAAACGGTCGCTCCGGGTCAGAGCCACAGACATGCCGCTTCTATGCTGAGCTGCATGGAATTCTAGGGGGGGGCCCGCCACCACTACCCTACCTTTGACCGTGGATTCCGAGGCAGGGGTAATCTCATCAGCCACACCTGAGGATTCTGCAGACGGGGAAGAGGAGGAGGACGAGCTTGTGGAGAGCACACAGCACTCCGTTCTCCCCAACAGCCAGGATCTTTTTCTCAGCCTGACTGAAGTACCCTCCCAAGCCAGTACCCAAGACCATGACCCCATGGAAGAGACCTCAGGTGAGTTTACCTTTTAAAATATAAAACATGGTTTAAAAGCAAGCGTTTAATGATTAATTTGCCTTGAGGACTTGGGATCCATTCATGGCCAGTACAGCTACTGGAAAAGTCTGTTAACGTGTCTGGGGATGGAACGGAAATCCTCCAGGGACATCTCCATGAAGCTCTCCTGGAGGTACTCCAAAAGCCTTTGCAGAAGGTTTCTGGGCAGTGCAGCCTTATTCCGTCCTCCATGGTAGGACACTTGACCACGCCATGCTTGCAGCAAGTAATCTGGTATCATTGCATGACAAAGCCTGGCAGCGTATGGTCCCGGTGTTTGCTGGCATTCAAGCAACATCCGTTCTTTATCTCACTGTGTAATCCTCAGGAGAGTGATATTGCTCATGGTAACCTGGTTGAAATATGGGAATTTAATTAAGGGGACAGATGTGGCCCTTCCTACTGGGCTGTTTGCCTGTGGCTGAAAAGAAATCCTTCCTTGTAGTAAGCCAAGCGCGGGGTGTGCGGGGGGGAGATTGGCACTGAGTTTTTCACTTATGGCTAGCAGGGATCTTCCCTGATACCAGCAACGCGGTCGGGGGAGGGATAAAGCGATCCCAGAGAATTGGATGGGGAGGGGGTTAGTTAGCTTTCTGCTGCTGAAGGTTAACAGGAAAACCGCAGCACTCAACAAGCTTTGTTTGGTATGTGGGAATGGAGGGCGCAGAAGCCAAAAGACAATGGCTTACCATGGCCGCATGCAAGCCGAATTCTGTTGCCCAGACCTGCATCTGTGATCTCTAGCAGCAAAGCCACAGGCACTCAATATTAAGAGGCAAAATGCGACCTTGCACAGAAATCACATGTGCTATGTAATGTGAATAGTGTTGTTCACCGTGAAAGAGTATAAGCATTGTTCTGTAAAATGTATCTTTTTTCAAAATTCTCTCCTTTTTTCCCCTCCCTCCAGCAGCTGCAAATTTTTCAAGCCTCCCTCCTCCGTCCCGAAGGCTATCTCAGATGAGGCGTCAGCAAAAGAGGACGCAAGACGAGATGTTCGCGGAAATCATGGAATCCACCCGCAATGAAAGAGCTCATCTGAATGAGTGGAAGGACACAGTTTCAAAGTATAGGAAAGATGCCACTGAACGTGAGGACAGGAGGGACCAACGTGAGGACATGAGGGACGCTCGAGATGAGAGGTGGCGGCAGGAAGATCAGAGGAGGCAGGATGCAACGCTGGGGCTGCTGCGTGAGCAAACAGACATGCTCCGGCATCTGGTGGAGCATCAGGAATGGCAGCAGGATCACAGAGTGCAGCTGCAGCCCCTCTATAACGACCCTCCCCCCTCACCATGTTCCATAGCCTCCTCATGCAGACGTGTAAGAACGCGGGGGGTGGAGGGGAGGCTCTATGCACCCTCCCATTCCACCCCAGTGGACAGCCCAAGCAAAAGGCTGTCATTATTTTAACCTTTTTTTAGTGGCCTTTTCCTTCCCTCCGATCCTCCTCCCAAACCCCACCCGGGCTACCTTCTCAGTTCTCTCCCTCTTTATAATCAATAAAGAATACATGATTTTTAAACGATACTGACTATTTCCGTTGAAAGCAAGCTGTGATCGAAGGGGGAGGGTGGGTTGCCTACAGAGAATGAGTCAATAAAGGGGGCGGGTTTTCATCAAGGAGAAAAACAGAACTTTCACACAGTAGCCTGGCCAGTCATGAAACTGGTTTTCAAAGCTTCTCTGATGCGCCGTGCTTCCTGGTGTGCTCTTCTAATCGCCCTGGTGTCTGGCTGCGCATAATCAGCAGCCAGGCGATTTGCCTCAGCCTCCCATCCCACCATAAAGGTCTCCCCCTTACTCTCACAGAGATTGTGGAGCACACAGCAAGCAGCAATAACAATGGGGATATTGGTTTGGCTGAGGTCTGAGCGAGTCAGTAAAGTGCACCAGAGACCTTTTAAATGGCCTGTCATAACTATAAAGGGAAGGGTAACAGCTGTCCTGTGTACAGTACTATAAAATCCCTCCTGGCCAGAGACTCCAAAATCCTTTTCCCTGTAAAGGGTTAAGAAGCTCAGGTAACCTGGCTGGCATCTGACCTAAAGGACCAATAAGGGGACAAGATACTTTCAAATCTTGGGGGGGGGGGGGAAGGCTTTTGTTTGTGCTCTTTGTTTTGGGTTTGGCGTTCGCTCTAGGGACTGAGAGGGACCAGACATCAATCCAGGTTCTCCACATCTTTCTAAACAAGTCTCTCCTATTTCAAACTTGTAAGTAAATAGCCAGGCAAGGCGTGTTAGTTTTCCTTTGTTTTCTCAACTTGTAAATGTACCTTTTACTAGAGTGTTTATCTTTGTTTGCTGTACTTTGAACCTAAGACTAGAGGGGAGTCCTCTGAGCTCTTTAAGTTTGATTACCCTGTAAGGTTAATTTCCATACTGATTTTACAGAGATGATTTTTACCTTTTTCTTTAATTAAAAGCCTTCTTTTTAAGAACCTGATTGATTTTTCCTTGTTTTAGATCCAAGGGGGTTGGATCTGTATTCACCAGGAGTTGGTGGGAGGAAGGAGGGGAATGGTTAATTTCTCCTTGTTTTAGATCCAAGGGGTTTGGATCTGGATTCACCAGGAGTTGGTGGGAGGAAGGAGGGGAATGGTTAATTTCTCCTTGTTTTAGATCCAAGGGGTTTGGATCTGGATTCACCAGGAGTTGGTGGGAGGAAGGAGGGGGAATGGTTAATTTCTCCTTGTTTTAAGATCCAAGGGGTTTGGATCTGTATTCACCAGGGAATTGGTGAAAGGTTTCTCAAGGCTTCCCAGGGAGGGAATCCATTGGGAATGGTGGCAGCGGGACCAGAGCTAAGATGGTAGTTAAGCTTAGAAGTTTTCATGCAGGCCCCTACATTTGTACCCTAAAGTTCAAAATGGGGATACAGCCTTGACATGGCCAAATGCACATTCCACCACCATTCTGCACTTGCTCAGCCTGTAGTTGAACATCTCCTGACTCTTGTCCAGGCTGCCTGTGTACGGCTTCATGAGCCATGGCATTAAGGGGTAGGCTGGGTCCCCAAGATAACTATAGGCATTTCAACATCCCCAATGGTTATTTTCTGGTCCGGGAAGTAAGTCCCTTGCTGCAGCCATTTAAACAGAGTAGTGTTCCTGAAGACGCAAGCGTCATGAACCCTTCTCGGCCAGCCCACGCTGATGTTGGCACCACTGAAAAGTAACCCTTGCGGTTTATGTACTGGGTACCCTGGTGCTCCAGTGCCAAGATAGGTATATGGGTTCCATCTATCGCCCCACCACAGTTAGGGAATCCCATTGCAGCAAAGCCATCCACTGTGGCCTGCACATTTCCCAGAGTCACTACCTTTCGTAGCAGCAGCTCAGTGATTGCTTTGGCTACTTGCATGACAGCAGCCCCCACAGTAGATTTGCCCACTCCAAATTGATTCCTGACTGACCGGTAGCTGTCTGACGTTGCAAGCTTCCACAGGGCTATCGCCACTCGCTTCTCAACTGTGAGGGCTGCTCTCCATCCTGGTATTCTGGCACTTCAGGGCAGGGGAAAGCAAGTCACAAAGTTCCATGAAAGTGCCCTTACGCATGCGAAAGTTTCACAGCCACTGGGAATCGTCCCACACCTGCAACACTATGCGGTCCCACCAGTCTGTGCTTGTTTCCCAGGCCCAGAATCAGCGTTCCACGGATAGAACCTGCCCCATCAACAACATGATCTCCAAAGCGCTGGGACCCGCGGTTTGAGAGAAGTCTGTGTCCATGTGCATGTCCATGTCCTCATCACTCTCGGCGCCCCACTGCTGTCGCCACCGCCTCCTTGCCTCATTTTTCTGGTCCTGGTTCAGCATAAACTGCACGATAATGTGTGAGGTGTTTACAATGTTCATGACTGCTGTCTTGAGCTGAGCGGGCTCCATGCTTGCCGTGGTATGGCGTCTGCTGTGTTCACCCAGGAAAAAAGGCGTGAAACGGTTGTCTGCTGTTGCTTTCATGGAGGGAGGGGTGAGGCTGTACCCAGAACAGCCTGTGACAATGTTTTTTGACCCATCAGGCACTGGGATCTCAACCCAGAATTCCAATGGGTGGGGGAGACTGCGGGAACTATGGGATAACTACCCACAGTGTAATGCTCCGGAAATCGACGCTAGCCCCGGTACATGGACGCACACCGCCGAATTAATGTGCTTAGTGTGGCCGCATACATTCGACTTTATACAATCTGTTTCCAAAATTCGAATTCTGTAAATTTGGATTAATCCCATAGTGTGGACATACTCTTTGTTTGCGGTACTAATTCTGTACAGCAATCATGAAGACCGATCATCTTATGGTAAGGCACTGAACTGGGCCTGGGGAGACCTGGGCTTAGCTGCCACCCTTCCCTGATCTTGGTGACTCATCCCCCACCACCATAAAGCCTGGGAGGGAACTGCAGGGAGCAGCTAGCCAGAGACTCCAGCCCATAGGAGCAGAAGCAGCCAAAGCAGGGACTTCTGGACATTCAGACAACTTTCTACCATTTTGACTTGATTTTCTCTGGCCTGTGCTAATCGATTGTTTGTTACAACCCTCCCCGTCCCATCTCTTCACCTCAGCTTCACTCCATATCTACCCCTCTTACTCTCCAAAGTAAACCCACCAAAAAAATCATGGAACTAACACAATATTTTCTGCCATCCCATTTTTCACTCTGCTTGTAGGTTCTATCGTTTTCCCTGCTGTGCGTGTATCTGGTCTATTTAGATTATCAGCCCATCTATTACGGTCTGTGCAGTGCCTAGCACGATGGGGGCCACATTCTTGGTTGGCCCTTAGGCACTGCCATAATAAATGTGATGAATAGGTGTTACTGAAATACAAATTACAGTATCTCTGCTACCATTTGCAACTTCTATGAAATTATACAAATTCCACTCCTATTTGCATTGGGGAAGATGGAAAATTTCTATGGCTTTGACAATGCTGCTAACTTTGAAGGGGCACACTGACAGACTTTAAGCCTTAATTTATGATACTGTTTGATAGTTAGAAGGGAAAATAGTTTAATACATAACAAACAGTGGCTGTAGTGCATGTATTGATGGTCTTTTCCATAATATTTTAAACAAGTCAAGGCGTCAACAAAAGAACCTTGCCTAGAGAACCAGGGGGCTATTTATGGCAGGGCACATCAATAATGCACTTAATATTTATTTGTGAAGACTGATGAATTTACAATGCAGCTTAGACTGAGGTTCCTGAATATCCAAAGAGACTGACAACTTTAATGATGCCCAACTCATGAAAGCAAAAAATCAGGTTTAACAAAGCAATTAAAGCATATTTACATTTGCATTGTTCCTATGTTTTCTCCCAAGTACCAGTCAAATTCTGTTTGAATGCTATGCTAATTTGATGTGGGACCTTTCCAGGCATTTGACTTGCCCTGTATGTGTAAGGAAGACCCAGAGAGATAATCCTTGATCAGTATTCCTGAGCACAACAGGCAAATAATGCCTCTCCTGAAAAAAAGAAGTTGAAATGACTATTAGCCAAGGTAAATTGTTCAGGCAAGAAGTCACAGGCCATCACAACCCCTCCTTGAAACAGACCAGGCACAAAGCTCAGGTCAATGTGGTCATCGACTGACAACATGACATTTCAGAACCAGATTAAAACCAATAGTTGTCACTGTATGTGATCTAGGTTTAAACAAAGCAAGATGGATCCATGCACTCTGTATTTCTTCTTCAAAAATATAGGAGCCGTTCTCTACACCAAAGGATCAATGCCATCGTTCCGTGCACAGCACAGATTGGAAACAGAAAATGATCAGTCCTGATGTGCTTACCATCTCAGAAGGCAGACCTGAGACTTGGAATAGTTCAGGCAGAGTTGGCTACTGTGATACATACATGTGTTCATGCATTAATGTAGATGTGAGATGTACAACCCATCTTTTTGCCGGTACAGATTAACATGGCTGCTACTGTGAAACCCAAGTGGTTAATATTCAACCGGCCAGTGTTCTAGCACTGCCATTTATCTCACCATGTATTTCACACAGACAGCATGTTCCAGTCTTGACTTATCCTCGAGTGTTTTAAACTACCAGGTACAGGGTTCAGGCCTGGCTTTAGAGTAGCGTCGAGTGAACTCATTCAGATAAAATATACGACAGCCTAAACCTTCACTCATTCCTTGAACCACAACAAATCCTACCTTTTTCCTGAGGATCAAGAAAGTTCAGCCAACTTTCTTTGCTTTGCTATTTTCCTTCATGGGCTTCTGTGGTCCCTGGATCCAGACAGAAGTACCTAGCAACAGACAGAAAAGCTGTTAATGATTTTAAAGGATCAAAATGAGTAAGTTCAATAGGCCTCATTCTTCACCCACATACATAGGTTCTCTCCTGCTGACATAGCGCCGTACACACAAGTGCTTATGTCGGTGTAACTTATGTCGCTCAGAAGGGTGATTTATTCACACCCCTGAGCAGCCTAAGTTATCATAGAATCATAGAACTGAAAGGGACCTCGAGAGGTCATCTAGTCCACTCCCCTGCGCTAGACCAGGGGTGGGCAACCTCCGGCCCATGGGCCAGATCTGGCCCCCTGCTTCATTTCATTCAGCCCACGGCAAGTCTCCATGCTGCGGACCAGAAACCCTGAGCCTCAGCGCCCCCCACGGGATTGGAGCCGTGAGCACCGGCTTGCCCCGCTGTGGGGGGGAGGGTTGCCAGGCCATTAGAAGTCCAGTTGGCTCCGTGCAGCAACTGGAAGCGACCGGCATGTCCCTGGTGGGCCCTAGGCGCAGGGGTGATCAGGGAAGCTGGGGAACCATAGCCAATGGGAGCGGCAGGGGCAGGGGCTGCAGGCAGCGTGCATCACACAGAGCCCCCTAGCCCCTCTGCCTAGGGGCTGGCCATGGCGGCCGCTTCTGGGAGCAGCACGTAGCAGGGCAGACAGGGAGCCTGCCTTAGCCCCGCTGCGCCACCAACCGGGAGCCGCCTGAGATAAGTACTGCCTGGCTGGAGCCCACACCCCGTACACCATGCCCCAGGTCGGAACCCCTTCTCTCACCCTAACTCCCTCCCAGAGCCTGCACCCCTACCCACACCCAAACCCCCTGCCCCAGCACAGAGCCCCCTCTTGTGCCCCAAACCCCTCATCTCCAGCCCCACCCCAGAGCCCACACCCCCAGCCAGAGCCCACACCCGCTCCTGCACCCCAACCCCCTGTCCCAGCCTGGAGCCCCTTCCCACACCCTGAACCCCTCATTTCTGGCCCCACCCCAGAGCCTAGGGGAAGCCCTGAGCCTCTGCAACCCCACAGGGTGGTGTGTGGCCCATGACTGATTTTTTCAGTGTGTCAGTGACCCCTGATAGAAAAAAGGTTCTCCACCTCGATCTAGACCTGACAGGTGTTTGTCTAACCTGCTCTTAAAAATCTTCAATGATGGAGATTCCACAACCTCCCTAGGCAATTTATTCCAGTGCTTAACCACCCTGACAGGAAGTTTTTCCTAATGTCCAACCTAAACCTCCCTTGCTGCAATTTAATCTCATTGCTTCTTGTCCTATCCTCAGAGGTTAAGAAGAACAATTTTTCTCCCTCCTCCTTGTGACAACCTTATATGTACTTGAAAACTATGTCCCCTCTCAGTCTTCTCTTCTCCGGGCTAAATAAACCCAATTTTTTCAATCTTCTCTCATAGGTCATGTTTTCTAGACCTTTAATCATTTTGTTGCTCTTCTCTGGCCTTTCTCCAATTTGTCCACATCTTTCCTGAAATGCGGTGCCCAGAACTGGACACAACACTCCAGTTGAGGCCTAATCAACACAGAGTTGAGCAGAATTACTTCTTGTGTCTTACAACACTCCTACTAATACATTCCAGAATGTTTGCTTTTTTTTGCAACAGTGTAACGCTCTTGATTCATATTTATTTTGTAATCCACAATGACTCCCAGATTCCTTTCCACAGTACTCCTTCCTATGCTGTAGTGTAGACGTAGCCTTAGAGAATGGTAAAATTTTACTTTCATTTTCCCTTTTGCTATTCTAAAATTTCAGAACTTCTCCAATTTAGGAAATATTTCAATGGAAAAAGTGAAAAATCCCTGGACATTATTCAGTGCCAAAAAGAGAGGGGAATGTGAGAAATTAAAATTTAAAATTTTGAACATTGTCACTTTTTTAATTTCAATTCAAAATGAAACAAATTAATATTTTAATTTTTGTTTAAAATCTACCTTCAAAGATATAATTAAAAACTACATTTTTCTACAAAAACTTGTTTTCACCAAAATCATATTTTTCAAATTAAAATTTTCAACCAGTTTTATTTACAATATGCACTTCTCTTTTCCTGTCAAGAAAACTTGTTAGATACTAGAAGCCAGCAGAAAAGATAATCTTTTCATAGCTAACGAAGAGCATTTGCCCAGAGTAACAGCATCCGTATGGCATGTGAACAGACACCACATATGGATTGTTCCACTTTAGTTTCTTGCCATGTGAGTGGAAAACGTTAACCCCAAGACTGAGCAATAAGTGTGGTGCCAAGAAGGTTAAAGAATTAGTGCCTGGGAAAAGCCAGCATGTAGAAATCAGTCATTTTCCCTCCAGATACAAGCCAAAAAAAATCTGGAGCCAAATAAATAAAATCTTCTTGGCTGATTTTTTTTTTTTTTTAAATCTGATTTTTTTCTTCATCTTTCAGTTTTATAATAAAATTCCCTTCCAGGCCGAGTATCAGCCTGCAGGGGCTTTTTACAGTAAAGTGATTATAACACCCTGAAATGCCAAAACAACCTTTAGCTCTTCCTTTGCAAATGCAGTTCTATACCCTAATTCAGTGGTTCCCAAACTTGTTCTGCCGCTTGTGTAGGGAAAGCCCCTGGCGGGCCGGGCTGGTTTGTTTACCTGCCGTGTCCGCAGGTTCGGCCAATCGTGGCTCCCAGTGGCTGCGGTTCACTGCTCCGGGCCCATGGGAGCTACTGGAAGCGGCGGCCAGTACATCCCTTGGCCTGTGCCACTTCCAGCAGCTCCCATGGGCCCGGAGCAGTGAACCGCAGCCACTGGGAGCCACGATCGGCCGAACCTGCAAACGCGGCAGGTAAACAAACCAGCCCGGCCCGCCAGGGGCTTTCCCTGCACAAGCGGCAGAACAAGTTTGGGAACAACTGCCCTAATTAAGGGCAGCCAGATGCAAACATTGGAAGCGGGTGGTGGGGAAGGAAAAGCTTAGAGGAAAATAAACAACCGTGTCAGTGGGAAAAGTCCACGTTTGCTATTAGACAGGCTACCCTTTCCTCTGAAAGAGGGCATAAAGCTATATGTACACGTGAGCTACAAAAGGGGGAAGTAAAGTTCCAACTTTACTTACCATTTTCGTGTCACAGTACCAACTAGCAGCCTCAAATGAGATCAAGGCCACCGCAGTGCTAGCTGCTGTGCACACCCAAAGAGCTCAATCTAAAAGACATGGCAGACTAGGGATGGGAGAAAGGCAGTATTATCCTATTATTACACCAAGGCAGAGAAGATAAGTGACTTGCCCAAGATCATACAGTATGTCTCTGACAGAGCTGGGAAGCAACCCCAGATCTCCTGAGTCCCAGTCCAATGCCTTACCCACCACGCCATATCTTGTTTCTGTATAACTCTACTAGGACTGTCAATTAATCGCAGTTAACTCAAGTGATTAACTCAATTAAATTAATGGTGATTAATTGCAGTTTTAATCACACTGTTAAACAACAGAATACCAATTTAAATTTATTATAAATATTTTGGATGTTTTTCTACATTTTCAAATATATCGGTTTCAAATATAACATAGAATACAAAGTGTACAGCGCTCACTTTATATTATTATTTCCGATTATCTTTTTTACAGTGCAAAAATTTGTAAACAAAAGAAATATATTTTTCAATTCACCTCATACAAGTACTGTAGTGCAAACTCTTTATTGTCAAAGTGCAACTTACCTTTTGTTACATAATTTAGAGCTGACAAGTCCACTCAGTCCTACTACTTGTTCAGCCAATCATTAAGACAAACAAGTTTGTTTACATTTATGGGAGATAATGCTGCCCGCTTCTTATTTACAATGTCACCTGAAAGGGAGAACAGGCATTTAAATGGCACGATTAATCACGGTTAATTTTTTTAATCGCTTGACAGCCCTAAACTGTACATTTGGTGATCTTTCCGATTCACCATTTGTTGCTTGATGCTTCAATTACAAAGGCACTTTGTAGATTACAGCCATCTGATCACTTTCCTTTCAAAGTCTTTGTACAGCAATTGCAGCCTACATTCCATAATACGCCTTGAATGAATCCCAGCCCATCACCATGGGGTAGCACTGCACTTAGATCCCATTATTTCTTGCAAGGTAATTTTCATACTTAAATTACTTATAACTTGACTCTTCCTCATTCTCAGTGCTCACAACAATAGAAGCACAATTCAGCAAGCAGTGCATTTAGCTAAAAGTGAAGACAGGATAAACTTTAATAGAAGTTGTGTCTTTTGTAAAAAAAAAAAAGTCCACTGCACAAGCTTTCAGTATGACAAATACCCTTTTCCCTTTGTCCTCTGTAACAAAGTTCCTCCTCTATCTTGGTGGGTCCTGCGCTTATTGGCAGATTTTCTTGCCTCAGAGATTCACCATGTGAGACCTTCCCCTCTGGAAGAACCCACAGTCCAGGTCAATTGGGAGGTTTGGGGGGAACCCGGGCCCACCCTCTACTTCAGGTTCCAGCCCAGGGCCCTGTGGACTGCAGCTGTCTATAGTGCCTCCTGTATCAGCTGCATGACAGCTACAACTCCCTGGGCTACTTCCCCATGGCCTCCTCCAAACACCTTCCTTATTCTCACCACAGGACCTTCCTCCTAGTGTCTGATAACGCTTGTGCTCCTCACTCCTCCAGCAGCACACCCTCTCAGCTCCTTGCACCTCTTGCTCTCAGCTCCTCACACTCTCGCACTACCAGGGCCGGCTCCAGGCACCAGCCCACCAAGCATGTGCTTGGGGCGGCGTGGCGGGGCGCTCCGGCCCAAGAGCGGGGCCGCGACCGGGCTCACCGCCCTCCCCCCGGCGCTCCAGCCGGTCGGGGAGAGCAGGGCCCCGGTGGGCTCGCTGCCCTCCCCCCAGCGCTCTGGCCGCCGGGGGCTCTCCACCCTCCCCCCGGCACTCTGGCCACGGGGGAGAGTGGAGAGCCCCGGCCGGGCTCGCCGCCCTCCTCCCGGCGCTCTGGCCGCCGGGGGCTCTCCGCCCTCTCTCCGGTGCTCTGGCCGCTGGGGGCTCTCCGCCCTCCCCCCGGCGCTCTGGCCGCTGGGGAGAGCGGAGAGCCCCGGCCGGGCTCTCCGCCCTCCTCCCGGCACTCTGGCCGCCAGGGGCTCTCCGCCCTGCTCCTGGCGCTCTGGCCGCCGGGGCTCGCCATCCTCCCCTGCCACGCTGGGGGGGGGGGGGCGCGGCGGGTGGCTTTTTTGCCTAGGGTGGCAAAAAAGCCAGAGCTGGCCCTACGCACTACAAACTGAAGTGAGCTCCTTTGAAAACCCAGGTGCCCTGATTAGCCTGCCTTAATTGATTCTAGCAGCTTCTTAATTGGCTCCAGGTGTTCTAATTAGCCTGCCTGTCTTAACTGGTTCTAGCAGGTTCCTGATTACTCTAGTGCAGCCCCTGCTGTGGTCACTCAGGGCACAGAAAACTTGCTTGACCTGGGACTAATAGATCTCTCCCATAGATCACTCTCCTGTAGCCCTCTGACCTGGAGGGAGGGAGGTAGGGGGCTGCTCCTCCTGCTACTAGGCCCTGGGCTCTCCCTACAACTGCAGCTACTGCTGCTGCTCTGGCTACTCCCCTGGCTGGGCCAGACCTCCCTCTCCCCTTCTCTGCTACCTGCTTGCTGACTGATGCTAGACCCCCCCCACACCCTTGATTGCTGCTGCTCCAGTTACAGCCCCTGGGGGGGGGCCTGCTGGCCCACTCCCCAGAGACGGGGAGGGACCCCAGCCATTGCTCCTGCTGCTGTGGACACCACCGCCAGCACCTCCACCTCAGAGGGGTCCTTCCTGATGGCCACCAGACTGCCGCCTGGAGCTGCTGCGTTTGCTGCTGGGAGCTGCTGGAGCCCCGAGGAGAAGAAGAGGACCATCTGCCAGTGGGGGAGCGCGTAGGAATTCTACAGACCACCATGGAGGGGATTCTCATGGACTGAGTAACTTTTGAACTGTGCTCTTGTGGTAATATCGCCCCTCCTCCGGAGTCCCTTCCTATGGAAGCCCCTGATGGGGCCCCTCTCGCCCCCTGCAAGCACCAAGGCAAGCGTTGCTTCGGGTGCTGGCGGGGAGAGCCCTGGAGTGGTGGAAGGTGATCTCCCCTCCATTTATGAGGAGATCGAGGCCCTGGGTCTGACCCTGGTTACCCAGAGGGAGGACGACCCTCTGCCTGCGGGCCTCGATCTGAATGACCTTGACTCGGCCCCCCTTTCCCCGTGTTCTGTCCCCTTATCTGCCTCCGCTCCCGTCTCCAAGGAGCCCCTGGACTCTTCTACCAACCAGGCCGCAGATGGCACCCCGCTAGCGGCCGCCGAGCCTCTTGAGGCGACGCCCAGTGCCACGCAGCCGGGACCCAAGTCTCCAGGGGACTCCTTCGTGGCTGAGGGGCAGCCAACCTCCTTTCCGGGTGGGGGCCCCCATCGTTGATTCTCCACCTACAGATGCCGTGGCCTTACCATCTGCCTTGGAGCACGAGCCCGGCATCGCCGAGGGCCCACCTCCCTCCCCGCAAATCCCTGAGCCCATTTGTGGGGTGTCACCCCTCCCACCCAGTGGCCTGGCTGCTGGGACCCCCGATCCCAATATCGCCCCTTCCCCTGTCCCTATTCCTGATTCCGGCCCTGCCCCTGACACCAACCCCGTCCCTGTCCCCTCCACTTCCCGTGATGCTTTTGCCGCCCCTGGGGCTGTCTCCTTCCATATCCCAGAGAATGACCCCCAAGGAGCGGCCTTTGTTTTTCCCTGTCCCGACCCACCAGGGGCTGCTATTTTCCCTCCGCTGCCCCCCATTAAGCCAGGATCTGAGGCGGGCCACGTGGCGTCGGCCCATCGGATGCCATGTCGAGGGTCTGCCCCCTGCTTGCCCGTCTTGGTGTGGGCCACGGGGTTGTGACAGGGGCCCCACTGGGGGAAAGCCATAGATCAGTAACCCCACCCCCCCCATACACTGAGAGAGGAGCTACGGGAGTTCCTTGAGGACGTCCGTGGCTCCCGCAACAAGGTACAGCTTGCACTCCAGCGATGGGGGGATTTTCATCAGATCCTCCGGGCCGCGAGGGCCCTCATAGGGGAGGGTAAGAGGACCGGGAGGCAGGCTGCCGCTGCCTACCAATGGGTCCGCCTCTTCCGTGACTCCTTAATCGCCCACGGGGTAGATCCCGGATTGTTGCGCGGCCCGACGGAGGCCGTGAGCGTCTCTGCCGGCGAGGATCCCCCCCAGCCCTCGTCATGGCACCGATCATCTTTGCAACATTAAACACCCGGGGCTGTAGGATGGGTCTCAGCAGGAGCCAGGTGCTCTCCTTCCTTCGGGAGGGGGGGTACTCTGTGATTTTCCTGCAGGAGACCCATACGGATCTGTCCGCTGAAGCTAGCTGGCGGCTGGAGTAGGGAGACAGTTCTCCCCCAACCTACGGCCCGAGGTGCTGGGGGTCGCCGAGGCTGTGCCAGGCCGCCTGCTGCACCTCCGGGTCCGCATGGAGGGGCTTGTGGTCAATCTCGTCAACGTTTATGCCCCAACATCGGGCCCGGAGAGGTTGCGTTTTTATCAGCAGGCGTCCACCTTCCTCGGCACCTTGGATCCTCGCGAGTGCCTGGTTCTGGGTGGGGACTTTAATGCCACCCTCAAGGAATGGGACCGCTTGGGGACCGAGCAGCACCCGGCCGCTGTGGACGTCCTCCGGAAGATCGTCAAACATCACTCCCTGGTGGACGTCTGGCACGACCACCATCCAGATGACGTTTCAACGTTCACTTTTGTCTGGGTGGAGGTCCATCGGTCGTGGACCACATCTATATGTCACGCTTCCATCTTTCCCGGGCCCACTCCTCCAGCATCTGGCCGGCCCCTTTTTCAGATCACCATCTGGCCACCGTGACAGCCTCTCTCTGTGCGGAGAGGCCGGGGCCGGCCTATTGGCACTTTAATAATAGCTTGTTGGAGGATGTGGGTTTCGTGGCATCCTTCCGGGAGTTGTGGCTGGCCTGGCGAGGGCAACGGCGTGCCTTTCCCTTGGCGCAGTGGTGGTGGGACCTGGGGAAGGTGCGCACCCGGCTCTTCTGCCGTGACTATACCCGGGGGCGCCAGCCGACGGAGGGATGCGGCGATAGGGCAGTTGGAACGGGAGGTCTTAGAGCTGGAGAGGCATCTGGCTGCCAGCCCCGGTGATCCATCCCTCTGAGCATGCCGGGAGAAGCGGGAGGAGCTCCGGACCCTCGAGGACCATCGGGCCCGAGGTGCCTTTGTTCAATCCCGCATCCGCCTCCTTCGGGAGATGGATCGCTGCTCCCGCTTCTTCTATGCCCTGGAGAAAAAGAGGGGGGCCAAGAAGCACGTCACCTGCCTTCTAGCAGAGGACGGCACCCCCCTCACGGATCCGGTGAAGATGTGCGGGAGGGCCAGGGCCTTCTACGCAGGCCTTTTCTCCTCGGATCCAACCGATCCTAACGCTTGCAGAATGCTCTGGGATGAACTCCCGACGGTCAGCGTGGGCGACCGAGACCGGCTGGAGCTGCCTCTCACTCTGGCAGAGTTCTCAGAAGCCCTCCGCTGCATACCCACCAATAAATCTCCGGGCATGGACGGGCTGACCATGGAGTTCTACCATGTGTTTTGGGACGTCCTCGGCCCGGACCTTGTCACCGTCTGGGCCGAGTCCTTGCAGGGCAGGATCCTCCCTCTTTCGTTAAGGCGAGCCATGCTCGCCTTATTGCCGAAGAAGGGGGACCTCCGCGATTTACGGAATTGGCATCCCATCTCGCTCCTCAGCACGGACTATAAAGTCGTAGCGAAGGCCATCTCGCTGCAGCTAGGGCCCGTGCTGGCGGACGTGATCCACCCAGACCAGACCTACACCGTCCCGGGCCGCACCATCTTCGACAACTTGTATCTGGTCCGGGACCTCTTGGAACTCGGGTATAGGAATGGTCTGTCGTTTGCCCTCCTGTCCCTGGATGAGGAGAAGGCGTTCGACAGGGTGGACCACGGGTATCTTCTGGGCACTCTGCGAGCATTTGGCTTCGGGCCCCAGTTTGTGGGTTTTCTCCAGGTGCTGTACACCTCCGCAGAGTGTTTGGTCAGGCTCAACTGGACCCTGACCGAACTGGTCAGCTTCGGGCGAGGGGTGCATCAAGGGTGCCCCCTCTCAGGCCAGCTGTATGCTCTGGCGATCGAGCCCTTCCTCTGACTCCTCCGTAGGAGGTTGATGGGGTTGGTGCTGCGGGAGCCAGAGCTGCGGCTGGTCCTGTCAGCGTACGCTGATGATGTGCTCCTCGTGGTCCAGGTGCGGGTGGAGGCTTGCCAGACCATCTATTCGGCGGCCTCCTCCTCCCGGGTCAACAGCTCTGGCCTGGTAGTAGGGGACGGGTGGCAGGTGAGCTCCCTCCCACCCGCGCTTCAGGCTGTCCGGTGGGTCTGCTGCTCTATCTCGGCGTTTACCTTTCTGCCGCGCATCCGTCTCCGCCAGAGAACTGGCTAGGTTTAGAGGGCAGGGTGTCGAAAATGGACAGGACTGCTCTGGTGTCTCTCCCTTCAAGCGAGAACACTGGTGCTCAATCAACTAGTCCTGTCCATGCTCTGGTACTGGCTCAACACCCTGGTCCCGGCCCCGGGCTTCGTGACCACCCTCCGGACGTCGATTCTGGAGTTCTTTTGGTCAGGACTGCATTGGGTCTCTGCGGGGGTTCTCCATCTACCCCAGGAGGAGGGAGGGCAGGGCCTGAAGTGTCTGCACGCTCAGGTCCACGTCTTCCGCCTCCAGGCCCTGCAGAGGCTCCTTTATGGTGCAGGTAGTCCGGCATGGAGCGTATTGGCGCACGCCTTCCTGCGCCGCTTCCGAGGGCTCCGATATGACCGGCAGCTCCTTTGTCTCCATCCGAGTGGTCTTCCGCGAGGCCTGTCCGGGCTGCCGGTCTTCTACCAGGACCTCCTCTGGACCTGGAAACTGTTTTCAGTGACTAGGTCCATGGCGGCCACCGTGGGGGCAGATCTCCTCACGGAGCCCCTGCTACACAACCCCCAGCTTCGTGTGCAGGTGGCGGAGTCCCCCATGGTGCGCCAGAGGTTGGTCCTGGCAGAAGTCACCAAAGTCGGAGACCTCCTGGACTACGACCGGGGAGACTGGCTGGATTCCCCTGATGCTCGCTCAGCGCATGGGGCTCTCCAGACCTCGTACTCCCCGGCGCGTACTTCAGGAGGTGAGGGCCGCTTTGCCGCCCGCTGCTCGGGACTATCTCGACTGGGTCCTGCGACAGGGCACGCCCCGCCCTTCCTCCACTCCGAGCCCTCCAGACTTTTTCATCAGGCCCCTGCCCCGTGGACCCAACCGGCCCCCTCCCCGTACCTTCGCCATGAGCCGGCTGCACGATCTGCAGCCAGTTCTGTTCCGGACCGCGCCAAGGAAACATCTATACACGCTTGTGCTCCATGTTCTTCATGTCCTCACCCTCGCGTCCGACCCTGATACGAAGTGGCGGGACCTTCTGCCACCTCTGGAGGGTGAGGAGCCTTGGTGGGCCAGCCTTTATTCTGCTCTGATCCTGAAGCCCACGGGGGACATCAGTTGGCGGCTCCTTCACGGAGCCGTGAGCATGGGCGTGTACTTGGCGCCGTTTACCCCTATACCAGACACCTGCCCCTTTTGCGGCATGAGGGAAACCCTGGAGCATGTTTACTTGGAGTGTGCCAGGCTGCAGCCCCTATTCCAGCTCCTCATGGATATTTTGTTAAGATTTTGGTTGCACTTTTCTCCTCCCCTTTTTATTTATGCACTCCCTATCCGTTGCCCCACAAAGTCACGGGACCTCCTGGTCAACCTCCTCCTGGCCCTAGTGAAACTGGCCATCTATAAAACCAGAGTGAGGAGGTTGGCAGATGGAGTTTCCTGTGACTGTGGGGCGTATTTCAGATCCTCCGTTCATTCACGTATCCGGGCAGAGTTCCTCTGGGCGGCGTCCGCTGGCTCCCTTGACGCCTTTGAGGAGCAGTGGGTGCTGTCCGAGCTTCTTTGCTCGGTGTCCCTGT
The DNA here is from genome assembly GCF_011386835.1 of Chrysemys picta bellii. NCBI lineage: Eukaryota > Metazoa > Chordata > Testudines > Emydidae > Chrysemys > Chrysemys picta. The sequence goes on from NW_027052709.1 coordinate 1,327,386, forward strand.
CTGGTTCGCTTCGTTTGACCCTTTGACCTCACTCCTGTCCCTGTTCTTTTATTAGTTGTCCCCCGTAATTTTTTGGTCTCCAGGTCCTGTGGACCCCCCCTTAGGCTGGGGGGGATCCTTTAGCAGTGGGCGGGCAAAGCCCGCCCACTTCCTGGATCCCAATAGGACCAGTCTCCTGTACCCCACTGGTCTGGGTCTGTCACACCTCCAAATGCACATGGATTCCATTCCAATAGAAAATATTCAGAATCACTCAGTCTTTAGGTCCCTGCAGAGCAATGTATTCCAGCCTAAATGCCTTTAAATAAATATCACTGACAGTGCCTTTATTGCTGGGGTTCTCAACTTTGTACATTAGGGAACTATTGTTTCATGCCCACAACTTAAGTGCCAAGTGTCTAGTCAGTTCTTGGGCAAATTTAACACATGCTCAGAAAGGACATTTTGCAAATGGGCACAAGTACTAAGAATCCACAAGCTGTGAGTAAAGCTACAGGGGCCTACAAGAAAACAGAAGTAAATTTTTGAAAAACTGTGCCCGTAAAAGCTCAGCCAGCTTACTGTAACTGGGAGAAGACGTAGTGTCAAGTTATTACAGGGCTTCTCCAGCAGAAAAAGCATCCAGAAGAAATGCAAAACTTGATGTCTAAGCTTGATGCTGCTTCAATAGAATTAAAAATATAAAGTAGAAACAGACAAAATACAATTCAAGGCTACAGGACAAATTCCCCATTGCCCTGAATCTTGTGCAGTCAGTTATAAAAGTGAATCGTTATCTTGCTTATTTTAGTTGTGTTTTGAGCACATTTTGCACTCCTATATACAACTGGACAAGGGACAGGGCAATGGAAAATTAGGGCCAGTAACATTTATTGAATGAATATTTTAAAATGTATTCCTTTTAGTTTTCCTAGACCGAGCCACCATCCCACAACCCCACAGCCACTTCTCTCCTCTGTACATCTGCCAGCCAACTACCTGCCTCCTACCCAGGCCTGAAATGGGCCAGACAAGCAACCATTTGTGTGGCCTACTAATCCCTATTGCTGGTCCATTCCTACCCATGCATCAATCTGACTGGTCAGGTTCACCTGTCTAGGACACTGGTGTGCTATCCCAAATATACCTTGGAGAGCTGCTCTACAAATATTGCCTGGACTGAGAGCTTGCGTAGTCTGACGCTACTCCTCCCTCCCTGCAGGTAGATCCTCAGCCAGTGTAGGATGTTATAGTTTCTCTGATGTCAACAGAGCTAGGACAGCTTTAGCAACTGAGGACCTGTACCAGTGTCTCTACCACCTGTACCCCCTCAATTCTCCTTCCTTTATGCATCAGCCAGACAACATGACAGCAATGTGCCCCCAAAGCACTGCTGGTTCAGTGCCTGGTTCAGCTGCCTACTCTGCATGATACACACGAGCAAAGAGCCAAGTAACATTGACAAGAAGTGCTGCAGGAGGGGGACCCAGCAGTGTGTGCAGTGCTCCCACACCTCAGGCAGTTTGCTTTGTCCCACTCTACAAAAGGAGAGCAAGATCCCAGTGACTAGTACAGAGCAGGTAGTAACAGGGGTGCAGCAAAATAGCATCTGCATTGTGACGGGTTGGATTACAGAAACCCCCTTGGGAGCTCCCACCCAATGTACCAAGACTACCTCTGTTCCCGTTTTCCCTGCCAGCTCAGGACTCCAGCACCCTGTCTTGCTGAGCCAGACACTCCCGTCTGCTCCAACACAGAGCCAGGGTCTGAATCACTTGTCCCAAAGCTGTAAGTTTACCTGAAAACAGCTTACAGAAGTGTGCTTGTCTATAGCACTCAGATGCCCAACTCCCAATGGGGTCTAAACCCAAATAAATCCGTTTTACCCTGTATAAAGCTTATACAGGGTAAACTCATAGATTGTTCGCCCTCTATAACACTGATAGAGAGATATGCACAGTTGTTTGTACCCCCAGGTATTAATACATACTCTGAGTTAATGAATAAAAAGTGATTTTATTAAATACAGACAGTAGGATTTAAGTGGTTCCAAGTAGTAACAGAGAACAAAGTAAGTCACCAAACAAAATAAAATAAAATGCGCAAATCTATGTCTAATCAAACTGAATACAGATAATCTCACCCTCAGAGATGCTTCAGTAAGTTTTTTCTCAGGCTGGACACCTTCCAGGCCTGGGCACAATTCTTTCCCCTGGTACAGCTCTTGTTCCAGCTCAGGTGATAGCTAGGGGATTCTTCATGATGGCTCCTCTCCCCCTTTTGTTCTGTTCCACCCCTTTATATATCTTTTGCATAAGGCGGGAACCCTTTGTCCCTCTGGGTTTCCACCCCCCCCCCTGGAAAAGCACCAGGTTAAAGATGGATTCCAGTTCAGGTGACATGATCACATGTCACTGCAAGCCTTCATTGCCCACTGGCCAGCACATACATATACAGAAAGACTCACAGGTAAACACAGCCATCTGCGGATAATGATCCTTGTTAATGGGAGTCATCAAGATTCCAAACTATCATTAATGGCCCACACTTTACATAATTACAATAGGCCCTCAGAGTTATATTTTATATTTCTAGTTTTAGATACAAGAGTGGTACATTTATACAAATCGGATGATCATACTCTGTAGATTATAACTTTGTAATGATACCTTACAAGAGACCTTTTGCATGAAGCATATCCCAGTTACGTTATATTCACTTATTACCATATTTTTTCTAAAACTATCCCAGTTACATTATATTCACTTATTATCATGTTTTTATAAAACCATATAGACTGCACAACATCACATGCATTTCTTCACAAATAGCCCATCTGAAACCTCTTAACCCACAGGAGTTTCACTTCCATAACGCTTCAGCCTGGAGCTGTGTTTGATGCTTATTTAATCTGCTCTTGGGCTAGCAGGAAGCGTTGCTGTTGAAGTGACACGAGACATGTCCTCTCAGGGAGCTAAGCATGCCACTATGAGAGCACTCCCAGCAACGGTATCCTCCAACCCCCTTGCAGGCTCTAACCCTCTCTGGGTTCCCAAAAAACATTCACACATCTGAGGATTCCTTCGCTGGGGCTGCCAGAAATAAAAGCTGCAAATACCCCAGGTACAGGTACTTTATTAGTTATGACAAAGGAGTTCCTAATCCAGCCCCTAGGGGCAGTCCAGTCCTGGGGTATTAAAGTAACAGTCCTAGAGTAATTAATCTGCACTGTCCTGTCTGCAGACCAGTGTTCTGTAGCTATAGCTACTGCTGGCCCCCGGCCATAAACAGCGTGCATCTCCGTCCAGATCTCAGGCCTTTCAGCCCCACTTCCTAGGCTGTCCTATAAGTAAGCTCCCATCTGCTGCCTTCTCTGCTCTGTTGCTTCTCCTCCTCTCAGTCTCCATCTCCCTCTCAAGTTTGCTCCCTTCCCGGTACTCCAGATGTTCTAGAGCCTGCCACTGCCTGGCTGTTGAACTGAGGGTTAATAGTGCCCAGGAATGAGCCAGCAGGTTCATTACAATATATATATATGCTGCCTAGTGAGTACCGTAGTCACTGAACTCAAGCAGGCAGTTTTGACCTATGTGTTGATAGTGGCTTAGCCTGCAGCCATGTCTTATATCAACTCGAAATTTAGACGTTTTCAAAATATGCTAAGAGGAATTTCAGGTGTCATACCTGCCACTAAGTCCCCTGCCCCCAACAAATTGTGTGGTTTTATAATCAATATTCCTCTTTTTAAAATTAACTGCTGTGAGAACAGCCCACACAAACCAGGGGAGACTGACTAACTAGATGGGGCAACAATAAACTGAACACAACAAGTGTTGTCAAATGCGCAAAGTAAAACTGAAAAAAAAAAATATTTCTAGCCTTTCAGTGATAATCTTCATTGTTTCCTGTAATAGGTAAAATATTTACAACAGAAGTGAGATTTTTTAAGTTGCTGATGTCCCTCTAGCCATAGAAACAAACAAACCTACAATAATCCAAGGGAAGGAAACAGAATTGAGTTATTGGCAGACCATTAAGAGATCACATTACAAACCTCAGTGAGCATCCCAGACTTCTTTTTAAACTCTTGCATCTTTAACAAATCACAATCTATTTTCTCCAGGACTCTGAAAGGTGGTTCTTTCGTCAAAGATGTGGCTCTCTGACAAACTCCAAGTTTCTACCTCAAACTGCTGAGGTATGACAGCTGCTAAACAGAAGTTGGGTTTTTTTTCTACAGCAGGAAAAAGAGTATTTTTGCACTGCTTTCAAAAATGGCTGAACCAGTTTTGCTCAAGTTTTCCCAGCAATGCCACTCCTGGACTGAGATTGACCCTGCCAAATTTCAGCCTTACAAGTAATTGAAACACTTAAGCAGCTGAAAAGTGACCTCTTAAAATTAAAGGGCTTATGCAACCTTGATTGTACACATCACTAAATGTTCCTCTTACGTACTTTATTCATATATGTTTTTGGGAAAAAAATATTCAATGCAAAAAGTTACAGGATGAATCTTTTCACCCAGGTTTTTAATTCACTTTTGGACAGAGATTTATCTGGGAAATTCAGCCCAAAAATTGAGAAATTTCTGAGAAAACAGAAGAGAGCCTTAGTAATGGAAACACTTGGCAAACATTGTCCAGAGAAAGAAACAGCTGCTTGTTTTTGAAAGGGATTTAAGTTGTGACGGTTTGGGGCTGACACACATATGCAGTATCAGTGAGGATTCTGTGCCAACCTTGCAGGTGCTTTAGTCCGGCTGCACACCTTCCATACTTCAGATAGTGCAGCTGCAAAAGGAGATTGCATTCCACACAATGCTCAAGAAAAACAAGACTTTCTGTCCCAACAGCTGAAGTGAAGCACATTGTAAGCGTGTGGGTTAATTCACTTTTTAAGTGGATAAATCACACAATGTCCTTCTCTGATGTGGATGTAATGGCCTAAATATATTGTAAAGCTTTTTTTAAAATCCATCATGTGGTTTATTACCACACATGATAATCCTCGCATGGTTTATTAGCAGAGTTGGGACCCTAGGTTCCACAGCACAGACCTCTACCCCTTGAGTTAACAGACTAACTGATGATAGTAGTAGGCTGATATCCTCCATGAGGACTAACCATTAGAGGGAGATGACACTTAGCTGTAAAACTCACAGGCAATTTGCTGACCTCAGAGGACTATTGAGATTATGGAATCCTGGATTCAATTCCAAGTTCTGGAAAGGAGTGATCTCTCTAGTGGTTAGAGACCCTTTTGTCCGTATATCCCCAGCCATTCCTTCTCCCCTCTGCTCCTTATCCCTGACAGTTCCCAGTCTCCCCCTTGCCCTCTCTTCACTCCTTTGCATTCAAATCAGGCTGCTTCCTCCTTCTCCATGATGCCTGGGCACTAACAAAGGGACACCATGCTTTCAGTTCTGGTACCTGGCAACAGCATATTTGCAGGAGATGTCCTGCTCAGCCCCCGAATGAAGCATGCTCAATTGCTCTGTGGAGATGGCACATGTGCCTTCTGGTCAGCGTGTGGAAGTTGTGTGGTGATGGAGTATGTTCACTGCAGATGCAATCTTTGAAAATAATGCAGCCTCTAACAAGTCTCACCTGAGCAAATGTGATCTGCATTTTTTCAGAGGTTTATAATCCTGTTCTAGGGAGCAGCTGAACAGTTTTAGCTGAAACTTTCCAAAAAAAGGCAGATACCCCGCACAGAAAATACCAGCGTGAAGAGTCAAAGTTCAGCAAAATTATAAACAACTGAAACAGGGCTTATCATGGAAATTATTAGGCTAAATTACCCAGTTACCAGTGCCACCTATAAGCAGCTGAATGCAAACTGAGGCACCTAACAACCTTGTCTCTCTTTTGGATGATCCTTAGATTAAAGACTATCTCCAAAATGGTAAACCTGTGCTACATCTGCTCCTATATGCTTCATGCTATTTAAAAGGAAAATATATCTTCAGCCCTGTGAAATGAGAGGCTGAGAATTTTATGTTCGTTCTAAATACATTTTTTTTCAAAGACCAAAAAGAAAACTCAAAGATCATACATAGTCGTCTCTTTGTTTCTCTGCTGGCCTCTTGCTGGATGAAAGCCACTATACAGATGTAACTCATTATGATCATAACCACCACCCAAAATGGGAGTTTTCAATGGAAACACTGATGCAACGGAAGAGACAGATTGTGACTTTTAAGTCATGGTCTGTCCTGGAGAGAACACAAAGGGGCTGCACTGCAGAGAAAATTCCTTCCAAGGAGCACGTGCTGTAGCAGCAGCTCTAAGGGCTTGTCTATACATTTAGTTTGCAGCAAACTGGGCTATAAATATACACTAGCCTGCCATGCACTAAAAGCTCCATAATGCACTTTGATCTACCCTGCCCTGAAACTGGCATAGATTAAAGCGCACTACTGAACTTTTAGTGTGCGACAGCAGGGTCCACACAGACACCAAGTGTACGACAGGTTACTGTGGGGTAAGATACACTCCAGCCTGCTGTAAACTAAGTGTGAGTGTCGACAAGCCCGTAGTTGTATTATAATAGCAACTAAAGGTGTAAGCTGAGATCAGAGCCTCACTGTTAGACACTGATACGTGCACAAGAGAGTCCCTGCCGTAAAGAGCTTACAATATAAATCAGTAGACAAGACAGAAAAGGGTGGGAGGGGAAACAAGCACAGAGAGGTAGCTGATTTGCCCAAAGTCATACAGCAGGTCAGTGGCAGAGCCAGGAAGAGAATCAGTGTCTCCTGACCCAAGGTATGTCTACGGTGCAATCAGAGGTGTGGCTGCAGCATGCGTAGACCTACCCAAGGTAGCCTGAATCTAGCTAACTCAAATAACAATAGCAGTGAAGCCACTTTTTGGCATTCACACACTCGCTTATAGTAACGGTGGGCCAAAATAGTTCCTCTTGCTTCCAGTGGCTTTGACTCTGGGATGGATCTGGCCCAGTCGGCACAATGATAAATTATGTGCCTCAATGCTTTTTAGAGCTATAATAATTATCACACAATAAATTATTTATTTCTTGTGTTTGTAGAAAAGCTACCAAAAGAACTGACGTTTTCTGACCTTGATTTCAGTATTACCAAATCCTGAATTTCACTGACTTTTGGAAGGAAAATCTACCATCAACAGTATTTTACACAGATTTTAATGCAGAAATTACTTACCTCCCAAAAGCACAGCAATGTGAATGGTTTCGCAGGAGAGGAATGTGCAGACATGGAACTCAATAGCAAGAAATATAATAGCAAGAACACATTTTTTTTTGCACTTTGATGTTGGTAAGCAAATCATTTACACTCTGCTTTGCACCTAGATCTCAGTGCCTGACTGCCATGACAATGAACAAATGTGCATTAACAGAATAAATTGAAAACTGCAGATAAATGAAAATGGAGTATCAGAAATAAAATGTGCTAATGTCTGATTTAATAGCAGGAAACTATTTCTCCCTATGACTTATCTTCACTTTTACAGTATAAATTGACCACACACTGAAACATCAGAAAGCCTACCCACGGCCAAAATTTACAGATCAAAGATCCTGTGGAATATTCAGAGGGCCCTGCCTGGCCAAGAATTCTGAGATTCAAAGGGTGGGGAACAGGCTGCCTTTTTTAAAGGATGTTTATGCACATGATTGTATTCAATGAGTCAGATCCTGGCCCTGGCTATAGCCCATTTGTACAACTCCAACAATGTACAAAGGCTGTAAATCTGCCCTACCCATGCAACTGATTCCAAGGCAGCCCCAGATATAGGGGGCATGCCCCAGGAGAGTATGCACACAGGTTTGTGCCCTAACTAGCCCTTGCTGCTGTATTGGCCCCTTTAGGGTCAGAGCAGCCCTGAAGCAACTCTAACTTGTGCCAGGAGCAAGCCAGCCCCATCCTAGTCCTAGGGGCTGAGACAGGGGCACCGGAACAGGAAGACGTAAGAGCACATTTTCCAAGAGAGGATTCTCAGTAGCTCATGCAAAATAGGCACATGGACTCAAACAAAGAATTGTATATGTGATCACTGCAGTCTTGGTCAATACACCAGGGAATTAACCAAGGACCTCATAGTCAAAACCATGAGTATCTATTGCTTCAGCTGTTCAGCAATGCACAGCCTCTGTGGTTCAGGCAGGAGGGCAACACCACACACTGACCAGTGGGTTACACATTCATAATTGCATATTTTGTGTGAACATTTGTTTGTCCTTCAAAATGTATATTTAGGCTTATTTGGGGAAATTTGCCAGGAGATGGTCTTAGACCCAGTGCATATATCAATTTCTGTGTCTTGTAAAGGACCAAAATGTCAGACAGAATGACAGATACTCACTAGAAAATAACTCTTTAGCAGCCTGACTCTTGATCTCCCCTGATACTAGCCATATATTGGGAGCTATGTTCAAAGGCACAGCAGACATCCAACTCATATTAAAAAAAAGTCTGGGGGGTAGCTTGGTAGAGTTTCATTTCACATCCAAAGCAGTTAAACACCTAAATCCCCTTTGTGCCATTGAAAGTTCCCCCCCCCCCGCCCCCGCAATAATACAATATAGATGGTTGTGCCGCCTATAAAGGTTACTTAACACTTTCCATTATAAGACCCTGTTTTTAGTTGCTTATAACTTTGCCAAATTTCAACCATTTGGACTGAAATTTCCCATGCCATGTGTCTGCCTTAGGCTGATTTTTTTCAAACATTTCAATAAAAACAGATCCGCTGTTTCTTAGAATGATGTCAGAGAAAAATACATTATTTTGCCAAAGTTAAAACATTCTTACAACTGTTTCATTCAGAAGCTCTAGTACCCCAAGTTTTGGAGCTGGGACTTGAAATTTGGCATTAGGATGCCCTAGTGTCAGGGCTATGCTTTTTTCTGCCCCATGAAAATCTATCCAAATATGCAGCGTTATAAGCTTCTGTGAAACTGCAGTTTGCACTTGCTCAGTAGAGACTTGTTTGGTTTTGGCAGCTAAATTACCAGGAGAGCCCACCTGCGTTAAGCATGCTCCAGCCCAAGTTCTGCAAGAGCTGAGCAGCCCTTTCCCTGCAATTGCTGCTACAGCACTGGGTACATAAAGTGACTGCAGAGAGACTGTCTGTTCTGTGCTCACAAAGCTCAGATTGCTAGTGCCCAGGAGACAGGGCCGGCTCCAGGCACCAGCATTCCAAGCAAGTGCTTTGGGCGGCAATCTGCAAGGGGCGGCAGCCCGTGTGTTTTTGCCGCCCCGAGCAGCGTGCCGAATTGCCACCGCGGACGGCGGGGGAAGTCTGTGTGCCATTAGGGCGGCACACGCGTTTCCGCAGCAGCAGCAATTCGGCCGCAGCTTCTATGTTCAGCTGCCCGCGGCGGCAATTCGGCGGCTTCTGTCTTCCAGCTGAAGACAGAAGCTGCCACCAAATTGCCGCTGCCGCGGAAACGCGCCTGCCGCCCTAACGGCACACAGACTGCCCCCGCCGTCCGTGGCGGCAATTCGGCGTGCTGCTTGGGGCGGTAAAAACAGTAGAGCCGGCCCTGCCAGGAGATGGAGGAACCTAACTTACTGGAATGCAAAGAGATAACATACAGTTTTCCTGAATCCCAGACCATTCCCTTAAGCACAAGACCATCTTCCTCCTGCATTATGCATGTCTGTGGCATTCTTGTGACCAGAATTTCAGATCACTTTCACTTCCACTGACGTCAAAGGAAGTCTTTCCATTGACTTGAATGGGAGTTGGGGGCAGGGGTTATTTAACTTTAAATAATAAAAAGACTCTACATACAAGGCTCTTGGTACCATACCACATAATTAGTAGTATAACACCTCAATTTTAAATTCTTAGAATTCTCAGTGTATCATTTTGATACATGTCTACGTATTGCCTGCTAACAAGAGAGGAGCAAAACAAGATGGGAAATAGCATGCTCATGTATCACCTGCAACCCAAACACACACTGGCAGTGAGTTCTTTAGCAGGGCCGGCTCTGGCTTTTTTGCCTCCCCAAGCACAAAAAAAAAAAAATCGGGGCGGCCAGAACGACAAAGCAGGAAAAAAAAAACAACCTGCAGGGCGGGAGCCAGGGTGCAGGGGGACTCCCTGCGCTGCAGACGTGCCCCGGCTAGCGGCGGTGAGGGGGAGGGAGTGGGGGGAGAGAGAGAAGAGGGGCGGCCAGGGCTTCAGCGGGGCGCTCGCCACGCGGGCCTGACTGCCGCGCCGCCTGCCGGGAGGGCTCCGCGCTGCTCCAGTCGGCAGGGAGGGAAGGACGCGGGCTGCCCTGCCGGGCTTGCTACAGACCTGGCACTGGCTGGGGCAGACAGACCGCACAGCCCACTCCCAGCAGGGCGCTCCCCTCCTCCGCGCCGCCGCCCCCTACAGGCAGCCGGATCGGCAAACAAAAACAAAAACAAAAAAAAGCGGGCGTGCCGCCCTAGGATTGGGCGGAATGCCGCCCCGTAGAATCTGCCACCCCAAGCAGGAGCTTGCTCAGCTGGTGCCTGCAGCCGGCCCTGTTCTTTAGCCTACCAATCTCACCAGTTTCTATTTAATGTTTAGTTGCTTATAGTTAGAATGGCAGGGCCTTGAAAATGCAAGCAAATTCCACAAGGCTAAATAAATGATATAATCAGAATTATTATTTCAATAAATTTAAATGAACTCACATCAACACATACAGTTCCAAGCATACTATTACTGACAGCAATAACAGATGCATTTCTAATTAGACAATTGCTTTAATTGGCTCCTGCCAACTCATGTTTGTATCAGTTGCCAGGTCTGGCAGCTTAGCACCATTTTAAAATGGTAATTGATGTAATTGTACTTATTTTGATTGGGGAGTGAAAGGTCAGGAATTCCAGTTGCTGCATTTCTGCATTGTATGTTGGAGGGGGTTAGCTGTAAGTTATTCACCTGCAGAACATCTCTGAAACAAATGTGAAATTATCATCTCAGTATTTTCAGCTCCAGGGAAAATGGGATATTTCACTAACCAATTAGCATTTTTACAGTAGCAGTGTAATTATATCTTTGTAATTTAAGTGAAAATCCATTTTCACACATCACAAGTGGTATTGTTAAGTATTGTCTGAGACTGTACATCAGAACAAATGGCTTACCTAGTACAAGGCTGAGAGCCTCAAAATTGCCTCTGATGGACAAGGATACCCAAGAGATATGCAATGCAGTAGTGATGACCCAAAAGCAGGATAAAACAGAGAAGGAGAAAGACATACGTACAAAGACACCAGATATGACCTCATTGCAGTCAATGGAAGTTTTGCCATAGACTTTAATTGCTCCAGGATTGCCTTTGATGTGAAGGGTTTCCACTGCTTAAGAATTAAGAGATAGCGGTGCTGGTAGTACAGAAAGATGCAAACCAACATTCTTTGCTGAATGAATGAGTGAGTGAGTGAACGGGTTAAACGGAATTTGCATGGTTATCACCTCTGAAACGTTTTTTAAGGGTGTATAATGTATAGCAACACAGGGATGGGTGCAGTCCTTGAGGATAAATCAGCACATGCAATAATTCACCCTCTCCGAAGATACGGCTACTTTGCTAGTGTCCCTGCCCCATTATAATTATAGCCTTTGGTTAGCATTAGCTCTTTTCTGCTACTTCCTACCAAGTAGGATTTCTGCTGTCCCCAGCTCCTGCCATGTCTGCATTTCCTACCCATATCAGTGGAACCCCAAGCCTATTTTCTGCTGCCTGTCCATGTGAGGAAGGCTGTGAGAACTGCTCATTCTGAGATTAACAGGTGCAAACCCTTCTAGGGAGTAACAGCACATTTATTGGGGGGCTTGCAGCAGATAGAAAATAAGCAGGTTCACAGACGCTGCCACCCTGCAGTTAAGAAGGCAGCGGCAAACAAACAAGTGATGGATGAACATCTCAAGTTTTGTCCATGTAAGCCTCTAAAATACAGATGTTCATGGCATGTAGTGTTACTATGACTGCTGGTGACACCTAATGGCTGGCATGGGGAATTGCATCAGATAAGGAAAAGGAAGTAAGAAGGTGGAGATAAGGTCCAGTTGTTCTGTGTGTGTGCAAAGTGCAGGAACCAAAGTTTGTGAGCAAAGGTTTCTTACAGACACCTTAGTGCTTCTCACATCCTGAGAACAGCCAGGGTCAGTTCACTCCCCAGCATACGTTAGAACAGTGTCTCTAATAGGGTTACCATATTTCAACAATCAAAAAAGAGGACGGGAGGAGCCCCGCCCTAGCCCCGCCCCCGTGCTGTCCTAGCCCCGCCCCTGCCCCTTCCACTCCCTCCCACTTCCTGCCCCCTCAGAACCCCCAACCCTCCCCCCACTCCTTGTCCCCTGACTGCCCCCCAGGACTCCACCCCCCCCAAGCCTCCCTGCCTCTTGTCCCCTGACTGCCCCCTCCTGAGACCTTCCTCACATCCTAACTGGCCCCCTAGGACTCTACCCCCTACCTGTCCCCTGACTGCCCCAACCCTTATCCACACCCCCACCCCCTGACAGCCCCCCCCCAGAACTCCTGACCCATCTAAACCCCTCTGTTCCCTGTCCCCTGACTGTCCCCTCCTGGGACCCCTGCTCCTAACTGCCCTCCAGAACCCCACCCCCTACCTAAGCCTCCCTGTTCCTTATCCCCTAACTGCCCCTTCCTAAGACCCCTCTCCCTAACTGCCCCCCAGGACCCTACCTCCTACCTGTACCCTGAATGCCCAAAACCTTATCCACACCCCCCAGAAAGCCCCCCCCCGAACTCCCAACCCCCCCCCCGCTCCTTGTCCCCTGATTGCCCCCTCCTGGGACCCCTGCTCCTAACTGCCCTCCAGAACCCCACCCCCTACCTAAGCCTCCCTGTGCCTTGTCCCCTAACTGCCCCCTCCTGAGACCCCCCCACCTGTACCCTGACTGCCCAAAACCTTACACCCCCAACCCCCAGACAGCCCCCCCCCGAACTCCTGAACCATCCAACCCTCCCCCTGCTCCCTGTCTCTTGACTACCCCTCCCCCCCCCGAACCTCCCTGCCGCTTCTCTGACCCCCGGCCCCCTTACTGTGCTGCAGAGCGGCACGCTCGGCAGCGGGGGAAGGGAGCAGGGTCGGAGCTCCAGACTGTCGGAGGCCGAGGCGAACGGCCGGCCGGCGATCTGCGAATGCAGGGAGGGAGGGGGAGGAAGAGAGAGGAGGGGAGTGGTGTCAAGTTGCAGGGGAGAGGAGGGGGAAGTGGAGGAAGGGCTCTGGCTGCCGGAGCCCCGTGCGAGTGGCACGATCCGGCCGGCTGCCCTGTACGCCGCGCACGCTCTGCATGGGGGGAAGTCCGGACATTGACAAATTCCCCCCGGACACTATTTTTAACTTAAAAAAGCCAGACATGTCCGGGGGAATCCGGACGAATGGTAACCCTACTCTCTAACTTACATTGACTGTCAACTGCTCGCAAGGGGCTGACCAGGCAACTAAGGATCTCCAGAGCCCAGAACATTCCAGGCATGCCCCTTCCCACTGCACCTCCTGTACCTGTAGGGGACTGAGTAGAACCAACACACCCCACTCTGCATCGGCTGGGGTTTCCCACATGCTGAAGGAATCCCCGGTTGCCTTGTCAACTCGTGCTGCAGGAGTGGGGTGTGGGCATAGTGGGGGAGACAAGGATCTGGCCCACTCTGTGCCATTATTCTCAGCTAATCCCTTATCCCTGTAGACTAGCTTTCATGTTTAAGTGTTACCGTAACATTACTGTAATAGTAATAATAATAGATTGGTCAGCTTCATATTCTGTTTCATTTCCATCTCTCATGCCCTGCTACAATGATCTTGTGGTTTGACTTTCAGTCCTACTGAGCAATATTTAAATTCAGAAAGAAAAAGCAGACTAAAATCTCGTCTCTCGTGTTTCTTTTTAAAATTAGTCAGTTCTCCATCTGCAAAATGGGGATAATAAAACTGCATTTCTTCTACACTTTTTCTGGTCTATTTAAAGTATAAACTGTTCAAGGCAGAAACCGTCTCTTACATCTGTACAGTTGCTTATCTCAATGGGATCCTGATCTTAACTGGGGATTCTAGGTATGATTCTAATAATTAAAAGCCAAATTCCTATCTGGGTTTGTAATGTGAGTAGAATCACAACTCATTGTACTTCATATATCTTTTCAGGAGCGTGGATTACCATCTCGTGGCTGAATAGGTCAGCAATGCACTTCAATTACAAAGTGAAGAGTCTCTTCACAGCCAGGAAGATGAGGAAAGAATCTTAACCAAAATTTTAACCAAATCTACCAGACATTAAAGTAAAATCAAAAGACTCCCTAAATCTGCAACACACTTCCACTGGTGAGCTGTGGATTTCCCTTGTTGATATTAGATCCTGGTGGAATATCAGAAAAGGAGCACTGATAAAAGAAACCAATTTAGCAAATTAGCCACTCCTTAGACTCTCTGCTTTGGAACCACGCTTTCAAGCTCCTTTGAGAAGGGAACTAAATGCTACCACGTCAGCCCCATGTAGATAGCAGTTATCTCCCATCACACAAACAATGTACATAATTCAGCACAGTTTTCTATAGCAAGTAACATCTGCTGATGAAAGAAATGTAAGTCTTAGCTAATCAAAATGCCTCATGTGCCTAAAATCATGGCTTCTTCAAGGTTATAGTTTTAAGTTCTGAATGGAGTTTCTATTATGCTCACCAGTCTAAACTGTTACATATTTATTCAGAGTTACCCAACATACATACCTGGGCACATGTATAAATAAAATCCATACAACATACACATTGGACCAGTGTCCAGAACTAAAAGCCTCCCTGAATACCACCTAGACTAAGTCCCTGATCCTGGAAACTATGCATAACTTTGCTGGTGTGAGCAGTCCCATTTAACACAGACAATGGGACAGTTTGTGTGAATAAAATTAAACATATGCTTAACTGTTTGTAGGAAGAGGTTCGAAGACTCTCCACATCACCCATTTCCATCTGCTTAGTACCCCACCTTTGCCCCCAGACAAAGCCTGGACAAATATATAAGCCTGGTAATTTGATCTGAAGCTCAGCAAGTTCTGCTACCCTTATTGGGGGCCATATTGGAGAAAGCTGTTTCAGAGTCAAGTTCTGCTCATTGAATGAGCCCTACCTCTAGCATTCTATTATTTAAACTGGAGGGCTGCTTGCTTCACCACCAAAATATCACACAAGCAGTCTCTCTCCAGATACCAAAGCCATTTATGACAGGGTAGACTTAAAAACTCACATCTAAAAATGCCCTGGAAGTCAGTAGGGATCAAAGATGACAGCTATAGCCTGCACCCTGTGGGAATAACCACTTACCGAGTAGGCAGACACATGTTGTGCCATTGAAACTTCCAAGCAGACAAAGTGTAAACCCCCACAGGGCAGATTGCAGGAACACAGGCATGTGCCTCGGTTTCCCCTCTCACCTTTTGTCTGTCTTGTCTATTTAGATTGTATACTCTTCAGACAGAAACTGCCTCTCTTACATACATTGTGTATGTACAGTGCCTAGCAAAACAGGGCCCTAATTTTGGTTGGAGGCTTTAACCTGCTATAATACAAATAAATAATAAATTCATTTCTGGTATAAGACGACATATCTCCATTAAAGCTACTGGAATTGCAGCTGCTTACGATAGGTTTGATTTAGTCTAAAGACCACAAGCTTGCGTACTTGAGAAAAGGCAGCAAAGTGAGATTTATTTAAAACAAGCTGAGCTAGCAAGAAATCCTTTTGTTACAATGGGTTGTGAGATTAAATCTCTCTTTTCTTTGTATATATGTTTAACTATGTTATCTGTTAATTCCTGGGGTTTAAACTGTCTCTGTTTCATAAAAAGACAAGTTTAATTTTTATTGGTCTGCTGGACTCTTCTATAGTTGCTCTATGTTTGTTCACTAATCCAATGTAAACACTTTTGTGCAAAAATTAATTTCACATAAATTAAGGAATATATTCTGGAATATGGAAGAAGCTGTTTTTCTTGTCATTCATTTACATCATATCTGTAATGTTTTGATACCTGGTGGTTTAATTAGTTCATCTCTCTGCCACAGGTATTTCTATGGCGCCCATCACTGTAGTATCTGAGCTCTTCACAGTCTGCCATATTTATCCTCACAACCCTCCTCTGAGGTAGGGCAGTGCTATTATCCCATTTCCCAGATGGGGAGCCAAGGTTCAGCGAGACTGAGAGATTTGCCCAAGGTCGCACAGAAAGTCTGGTGGAGTGGGGAAATTCCCATGCTATTGCCCAAACCACTGCACCATCCTTCCTGTTATTTTCAGACCCAGTCCTTCAATGAGCTCCATGCTGGTGGACCTTTGAGCACAGCACAGAGTTCATTACACCATCATGCCCTTCACCAGTAGGTTGGCCTTGCAAAATGTATACCTCCTAACAGTGTTTTCCATTTAACGCTTTCTGGATTGAGTTAAGGTTCAAACTTCAAACATTCAGTCAGGGGTGAAAGTAACTTAAAGGACTTACCGGTACGCTGGAGTCCTGAGCAGGCGTGGCCTCAATGGGAAGAGGCGGGGCCTTTCAAGATTTAAAGGCCCTGGGGCTCCAGCTGTGGCTGGGAGCCCCAGGGCCTTTAAATCACCCCGGAGCTACCAGCTGCAGAGGCGGTTGGAAGCCCCGGGGCTCAGGGATGAATTAAAGGGCCTGTGGCTCCGGCCGCTGCTGAGCTCTGGACCCTTTGAATCACTGCCGGAGCCCTGCCGCTGCTGCCCCAGGGCGGCAGGACTCGGGCTAGGGCTGAGGTAGTGGCAGCAGAGCTCCGGCGGTGATTTAAAGGGCCCGGGGCTCTGGCCGCTGCAGGGAGCCCCGGGCCCTTTAAATACCCACCAGAGCCCAGCTCCCGGGGCTCCAGCAGCCGGGCTCGGGCGGGGATTTAAAGGTCCCGGTGCTTCTGCCACTGCGGGGAGCCCCAGGCCCTTTAAATCACTTCCGGAGCTCTGCCGCCGCTGGACCCCCATGGTGAGCCCACCTAAGCTATGTCAACTCCAGCTATGTTATTCACGTAGCTGGAGTTGCATATCTTAGGTCGACTTACCGTGGTAGTGTAGACATAGCCTTAACTGCAGTAGAAGTTACCAGACCACCTTGCAATGCAGGACTATGCAAAGTCCTTTTGTTTACTTTGGGCAGTCTGTAAGCCACATCAACTATAAAACAGAAATCTGATGAGCTCCAATACTTTCCTTGGGAATCTAGGGTGAAGGTTATGAAACCAAAAAGAAAAATTAGATTTTTATAACATGATTGTTTTACTTATGAGAGTTCTACCTGCCTCAGAGAAGATTAAGAAGAGGTGGATGAGGCTTTTTTTTAAAACAACTAACAAAATCAACCAAAGCATAGGACTTGGTGGTGATGGGGGATTTCAACTACCCAGACATCTGTTGGGAAAATAACACAGCAGGGCATAGACGATACAACAAGTTTTTGGAATGTATTGGATACAATTTTTTATTTCTGAAGGTGGAGAAAGCTACTGGGGGGAGGCTGTTCTAGATTTGATTTTGACCAATAGGGAGAAACTGATTGAGAATTTGAAATTGGAAGGCAACTTGGGTGAAAGTGATCATGAAATGGTAGAGTTCATGACTCTAAGGAATTGGTAAGAGGGAGAACAGCACAATAAAGACTATGGATTTCAAGAAGGCAGACTTTAGCAAACTCAGGGAGTTGGTAGGTAAAATCCCATGGGAAGCAAGTCTAAGGGGAAAAACAATTGAAGACAGTTGGCAGTTTTTCAACGAGACATTATTAAGGGCACAAGAGCAAACTCTCCCACTGTGTAGGAAAGATAGGCAGTATGGCAAGAGACCACCCTGGCTTAACCGGGAGATCTTCAATGAGCTAAAACTCAAAAAAGAGTCCTACAAAAAGCAGAAACTCAGTCAAATTACAAAGGATGAATATAAACAAACAACACAAGTATGTAGGGACAAAATTAGAAAAGCCAAGACACAAAACGAGATCAAACTAGCTAGGGACATAAAAGAAAACAAGAAAACATTCTACAAATACATTAGAAACAAGAGGAAGACCAAGGACACAGAGGCCCATTACTCAATGAGGGGGGAAAGACAATAACAAAAAATGTGGAAATGACAGAGGTGCTTAATGACCTCTTTGTTTCGGTTTTCACCAAAAAGGTTGGTGGCAATTGGACATCTAACATAGTGAATGTCATTGAAAATGAGGTAGGATCAGAATCTAAAATAGGGAAAGAACAAGTCAAAAATTACCTAGAGAAGTTAGATGTCTTCATATCATCAGGGCCTGATTAAATGCATCCTAGAATACTCAAGGAGCTGACTGAGGAGATATCTGAGCCTTTAGCAATTATCTTTGAAAAGTCATGGAAGACGGGAGACATTCCAGAAGACTGGAAAAGGGCAAATATAGTACCCATCTATAAAAAGGGAAATAAGGACAACACAGGGAATTACAGACCAGTCAGCTTAACTTCTGTACCCGGAAAGATAATGGAGCAAATAATTAAGCAATCAATTTGCAAACATCTAGAAGATAATAAGGTGATAAATAACCATCAGCATGAATTTGTCAAGAACAAATCGTGTCAAACCAACCTGATAGCTTTCTTTGACAGGGTAACAAGACTTGTGGATAGGGAGGAAGTGGTAGATGTGATGTATCTTGACTTTAGTAAGGCTTTTGATACTGTCTCTCAGGACCTTCTCATAAACAAACTAAGGAAATACAACCTAGAGGGAGCTACTTTAAGGTGGGTGCATAACTGGTTGGAAAATCATGCCCAAAGAGTAATTAGCAGTGGTTCACAGTCATGCTGGAAGGGCATAACGAGTGGGGTCCCACAGGGATCAGTTCTGGGTCCGGTTCCATTCAATATCTTCATCAATTATTTAGATAATGGCATAGAGAGTACACTTATAAAATGTGCACACAATACCAAGCTGCAAAGGGTTGCAAGTGCTTTGGAGGATAAAATTAAAATTCATATGATCTGGACAAACTGGAGAAATGGTCTGAAGTAAATAGGTTGAAATTCAATAAGGACAAATGCAAAGTACTTCACTTAGGAAGGAACAATCAGTTGCACACATATAAAATGGGAAATGACTGCCTAGGAAGGAGTACTGCGGAAAGGGATCTGGGGGTCATAGTGGATCACAAGCTAAATATGAGTCAAGAGTGTAACGCTGTTGCAAAAAAGCAAACATCATTCTGGGATGTATTAGCAGGAGTATTGTAAGCAAGACATGAGAAGTAATTCTTCCGCTCTACTCCACGCTGAGTAGGCCTCAACTGGACTATTGTGTGCAGCTCTGGGTGTGACATTTCAGGAAAGATGTGGATAAATTGGAAAAAGTCCAGAGAAGAGCAACAAAAATGATTAAAGGTCTAGAAAACATGACCTATGAGGGAAGATTGAAAAAATTGAGTTTGTTTAGTCTGGAGAAGAGAAGACTGAGAGGGGACATAACAGTTTTCAAGTACATAAAAAGTTGTCTCAAGGAGGAGGGAGAAAAATTGTTCTTCTTAACCTCTGAGGATAGGATAAGAAGCAATGGGCTTAAATTGCAGCAAGGGTGGTTTAGGTTGGACATTAGGAAAGACTTCCTAACTGTCACAGTTTTTAAGCACTGGAATAAATTGCCTAGGGAGGTTGTGGAATCTCCATCATTGGGGATTTTTAAGAGCAGGTTGGACTCACACCTGTCAGGGATGGTCTAGATAATACTTAGCTCTGCCTTGAGTACAGGGGATTGGACTAGATGACCTCTCGAGGTCCCTTACAGTTCTATGATTAGTTTTTGTCGATTACGTTTTTCTTCAGCTACTTCTATAGCTAGCATCAAATGGGATTTCCAGTTGAGTGATACATATGCATAAATATCTAGGCCCACAGCCTCAAAAATATTTCGTTGCCAAACTCTCGTTGATATCAATGGAGGTTAAGCACCTTTGAGAATCTGGACCCTAATGCTTTTCCTAGCCCATCAGATTGAAAGCTATAAGAATGTACTATTGCCTCAAATTTTAAAAAAGAATAAAACATAAAAGGAAGAACCACTTACCCATTAGACGAAAACACAGCAACCAGTTCCAACATGGTCCCAGTAAGGCTGCAGCTGTTTGACTCTTCCAGATTTAAAGGCTCCCCAGGAAAGGCAGGCTGGGGGGAAAACCCAAGTAAAAAGACAACTTTAGAGGCAGTTGCAAAAGAAAGTGTCCTTGGAGAAGGGGCTTGATCCTGTGCGTTAAATGTGTCTGTACGCATCCGACAAAGTAGGTATTCACCCATGAAAGCTTATGCTCCAATACGTCTGTTAGTCTATAAGGTGCCACAGGACTCTTTGTCGCTTTGTACTATCACTGTTAGTCTGGATGTTCTTTCATTGCTGGGGTGCAGCTAGACATGTTTGTCACTGCATTAGGTACATGTTAATGATTAATACAACGGAAGTGACTTAAAAAGGAGTATTGTTGTTTCTTGTTAGATTTTTGCAAAAATAACAAAACACAAACTGTGACCAGTTCTATAATTAGCTAGCAAATAGAGGAAAATTCTTACAAAAATATCTAAAGCTTTTTCTGGTTTTGTTTTAGCAGCTACTTCAATCTCAAAAGTTAAACAGCACCTGGCTTTATAACAACAAGAAAACTATGCTCATTAGCAGCCATTTGATGGTATCCCTGATTCAGTCATCATTCCTCATCTACATGAACACTTAGTCTGCAGCAAGCTGGGGAGGCAAATCTACACACCCCGCACTACCCTGCTATGGACTAAGGCTAGGTCTACACTACCCGCCTGAATCGGCGGGTAGAAATCGATCATTTTGTACCTAAGCAGCAAGATTTCACTAGTGTAATGGTTTTCAGACTGTGGTATGTGTACCACTGATGGGGAGAGGATTCAATGTATATCATCTGGCTAAGAAGCTAGTACAGTTACTCTGATTACAATTATGAAGGCAGCATGAGAAGTGCTTTTAAGACTTAGATGGGGTATGCTGGGTCTTAAAGTTTAAGAATTGCTGCACTATTATTATTTATATTATTGTAATATCCAGGAGCCCCATTATGCTAGGCGCTGTACAAACACAAAAGAGCATCCCTACCCCAAAGACCTTACAATCTACATTTTAGAGACAACAGATGGATACAGACAGGGAAGTGCAAGGAAACGACAAGACACTATTGGTCAGCATGACAGGCTGTGGTCTCAGCACATCAGCAGCCCAACCATTATCAAGTTTTTTGAAGGCAACAAGGAAAAGGAGAATTTTAAGTAGGGATCTGAAGGTGGCCAATGAGGTCACTTTGTGGGTGTTTACAGAGAGCTCCTCCCAAGCATGAGGGGCAGCACAGAAGAAAGCACATACGCACTTTTTGGAAAATTTAACAAGTGGGCAATGGAAGCTGGCCTCATGGGCTGAACAGAGGTGGGAGTCGATCTCTCAATATGGAGAGCGATGATAGGTAGGATGGGGATAGGCTGCGATGGGGCTTGAAAGTGAAGACAAGTAGCTTATGTTTGATACAATAAAGAGGGAGCCAACAGTGGGATAAAAAGAGAGAGTGACATGGTCAGAGCGACTGGTTATAAAATTATCTTTGCAGCTGCATTCAGAATTGATATGTGTGAGGCAAGATTGCATTGGTCGAGGCCAGACAGAAGGATGCGGTAATGAAGATGCTAGATGATGAGCCTGGAGAAGAGTTTTAATTGTGTGGATGAAGAGGAAAGGCCATATCTGAGGGTAATATGCAGAATGAATTGGCAAGATTTAGACATAGCCTGGATGTGAGGACTGAGATAAGTCCAAATTGAAGATGACGCCCAGGTTATGGGGTTGAGTGACAAACAGGATGGTGGTGTTGTCCACAGCAATCAAGAAGGGAGACAGAGGAGAGGGCTTGATGGGGAAAGATTAGGAGCTCTGTTTTAGCCATGTTCAGCTTGAGCTGGTGGTTAGACATCCACAAGGAGCTGTCAGACAGGCTGAGACTGCAGTTTGCACAAAAGGTCTGGAGTAGAGTGGCAGATCTACATTGCTGCAAAGGGATGGTAGTTGAATATGTTCGTGGCTGAGTTTACCCAGAGATAATGTGGAGAAGGAGAAGAAGGTACTGTAAAGAATGGGCATAAAAGTCTTCATCTGTTTTGTAAACTTCTTTTGTTTGGAATTAAACCATTCCTCTTCTCTCCCTGCTTGCCAGAGCGGCTTCCCTGTCTTTTATTGTGAGTCTGTCAATAATTCAAGGGCCTCGTTTCTTCTCTTGTGAAACTGTAGTTTAAGCCAGTGGAGGACTCTTTCTATTTTCATGATAAAAATCACATTTAATTGGCCTTAGGTAGTTGCAAGTTGTTTGGGGCTAAAGGAGGTAGGATGAAGTCTGTTTTAATGTTGTTTTAGCAAATTCTGAATGCATGCCTGGAGTGTCTCTCTTGGCATCTTTGTTTTTTAATCCCTGAGGTCATTTTAATAATCATCCTCATTATTGCTTTATAAGCTTCCCATATATTTGTGGCTTCCCCATCATATTGCTCTCAAAACATTTCTTAATAGTCTCCTTCAAGGGAGTTGAAGATAAATTTCATTTTTCATAGGGCCAGTACTTATTTTCCACCTCTTTTGCATTCTCCGCCTATTTAATCCAATTGTCACCAATACCAGGGCATGGTCTGCTCAAATCAGTTGGTCTAGATCTCCTTCAACTAGAGCTGGTCTTGGGTAGGAAACTGGACAACTGATCCTTGTTTTTCCATCTGAACCCCTTAGTGCTCAATCTTATCATAATTACATTCTTTGTTATTCTTCTGAAAGTCAGTGTGTCACTGATGGCCTTTAGATTACCAGTTGTTGCCATATAAACATGCCAGAGCGGGACCCTGAACATGAACAGAATGCTAAACTTTCCTTCCCCGCTGTCACTTCCATTGTGCTGTATAACTGTATCCTTCCCACAACTCTTTGATACAGTTCACTTACATTCTACATACATGGAATTTAGCAATGTTGGCCTGCACAGATTTTTCTGTAATCACTTTTGCATTGGTGTACAGTTAATCTGCTGGCTCCTTTGCATGGGAAGCATGTTATTGCTTTATGTCATTATTACTGTGCTATTTACATCTGGTAGTAGCCCCAATGTGATGGCTGCTTTCCAAACAGAAAAAAAAAATCAGTCCTTGTCCTGAGTAGCTCACTTTAATTTTGGCTAATAAAAAAATCACACCTTAAAAAACACTGCTTCCCAATTTGTCACACTCAGGCTTACAGTACTTTGTCAGGTAAAGCTATAATCTAATACTGAACCATAGATATACTTATTGAAACATAATTCAAGCTTTGCTCCTCCAGCTGCCAAGTGCACCACAGGTGCAAATGTAATTTGTGTCTTTGTTGCTCTAGCTGGAATAAATAGCAGTAGAGGGGGAAACCTCACAGGAGATACTAACTTGCAAAGAGGATTTACATTGAACAAGTTGAAAAAACTATTTTCTTAATATTGTTTACAACTTTAAAGGGCCATAAATAGGGCCCTACCAAATTGACCAAACCAGTCAATTTCACAGTCATAGGATTTTTTAAATAGTCGGTGTCTTGGTTTCCCATGTTTACATCTGAAATTTCACAGTGTTGTAACCATGGGGGTCCAGACCCAAAAGGGGGTGGTGGGAGGTCGTGGGATTGCCACCCTCACTTCTGCAGTGCTGCTGGCAGGGGCGCTGTCCAAAGAGCTGGGCGGCCAGAGAGCGGCAGCTGCTGGCAGGACATCCAGCTCTAAAGCCAGCACCACCGCCAGCAGCAGCACAGAAGTGAGGATGGTAGCGTATGCAGGGGTTGTCACTTTGGGGTTGTCACTTTTGGGCAGGATCCCATGGTCAGGCGGCACCAGGGTCTCCCCATCCCCATCCAGAAAGAAGAAGTTTGGCACCGAGTGATAAAAGCTATACAATAAAAGCTATAAATAAACTGATCTGAAGTCAGTTGGAATCTTTCCACTAATTTCAATGAGCTTTGTGTCTTGACCTTAATACTTGGTGAACTATCTGTAAATGTAGGTCAATGTATTATCCAGTCACAGTAAAATCCCAAATGCAATCATAGACTTTAAGGTCAGAAGGGACCATTGTGATCATCTAGTCTGACCTCCTGCACAACGCAGGCCACAGAATCTCAGTCACCCACTCCTGTATCAAACCTGTGTCAGAGCCATTGAAGTCCTCAAATCATGGTTTAAAGACTTCAAGATGCAGAGAATCTTCCAGCAAGTGACCCGTGCCCCACTTTACAGAGGAAGATGAAAACCCTCAGGGCCTCTGCCTATCTGCCCTGGAGGAAAATTCCTTCCCGACCCCAAATATGGCAATCAGCTAAACCCTGAGCATGTGGGAAAGACTCACCAGCCAGACACCGAGGAAAGAATTATCTGTAGTAACTCAGATCCCACCCCATCTAATATCCCATCACAAGCCATTGGGAATATTTACCGCTAATAGTCAAAGACCAATTAATTGCCAAAATTAGGCTATCCCATTATACCATCCCCGCCATAAACTTATCAAGCTTAGTCTTGAAGCCAGATATGTCTTTTGCCCCCACTACTCCCCTTGGAAGGCTGTTCAGGACTTCACTCCTCTGATGATTAGAAACCTTCGTCTAATTTCAAATCTAAACTTCCTGATGGCCAGTTTATATCCATTTGTTCTTGTGTCCACATTGGTACTGAGCTTAAATAATTCCTCTCCCTCTCTGGTATTTATTCCTCAGATATATTTGTAGTGAACAATCATATCTCCCCATAGCCTTCTTTTGGTTAGGCTAAACAAGCCAATCAATGAAGGTACAGACGAACAGCAAGAGCTAGGAGACAGCATGAGGGCTACTCAATATACTACACAAAGCACAGAATTTAAAGCTACTTCACGGATTGACTTCTGTGTCATTCTGCAAGGCACAATGTGGTTTTGATTCTGATTGGGGCATTTGAACACTGTCACAAGGCTAATAACAAGGAATTAATAATTGCCTTCAGACAAAGTGGTGCCTGTTTGCAACTCATGGCATTCAGTGCCAAATACAGCATCTTGAGTCCAGAGTTGCTGAACGGGAAGACCAGAGATGGCATTACGGAAACCGTATATAGAGGAAATGAGGAGCAGGTCTACTTCAGAGTAGGATCAACTGATCAACCAGTTGGGACCCTATTCTCATGATGGGAGTCCCAATATATGATATATTGAGGATGATGCAAAGAGCAAGGATTTACATTTATACACTGGAAAATTTTTGGAGGAAAGGATGAAACCAGATTGCTGTCACAGAAAATTAACATGGTTTAGGAGATTATTTAAATTAGGAGTTGGAGGAAAGCAACAGGTTCTGAGGAGTGCGCAAGTCAAATATTGCATTGCTAACTTCATTAGCAGATGTCATAGTTAGTCTGAAACAAGTATTGAAGGATAGGATAGAAATCACTGCTGAAATAGAATGACAGGATAAGATCAGAGGTATATTCCAGAAAAATAGCATTGACAGGATAAAGGAGTTATATTGTGAATCACAATGTGTAAAGCTTAAAGGCAAATGCAGGTGAATTAAAACCGCTGACAATGGAAGAGGACCTAGACATAGAAGAGGCATTTCTGAAATAAGGTGGAATGACAAATCAATGGAATAGTGGGAGCTGCACAGGAAGGGGAGTAGTGGCATACCTGAATGATTCTATGGCATCTAATGAGAAGTTCTGCATGGAGAGGACTGCAGAGATACAATCCCCACTGTACAAGTTTACATATACCAGGAGGTTTATACTACTGGCCTCGAGAGCTGGAAAACAGATTAAAAAGACAACCAGGGAAGGACTTCCCCTCCTCAGCCTTTCTTGGGCTTGGGTGAGCTATGCAGGCTGATGAGCACTCAGTACCCAATGATTCTGAAGTGGGAGCAGCAGGAACAGCTGCTGCTTGTATGGGGATTTCACAGGTCTCTGTGGAGCAGCACTGGTATCTGATGAGAGAAGTATTGCTCAAGCCAGCCTCCTTTGTACAAGATCTCTCCCTCTGCGGGTTTCCCTCCACAGACGGAGAAAAGTACAGAGAGAGACCCTGTCACTGGCTTCCTCCCTTCTAATAAGGATGCAGGGGAAACAGAATGGTGCTCTCAGTTCTCTAGCAGTCATGGGCAGGTGCATGGGGACAGGTGGCTGGGAACAAGAGTTGTTTCCTTAAGTATCCAGGAGGTGCATTGCTATGCTCTGGGCACAGCAGGGTGACAGCCACCTCCTGCTGTCCAAAGTCCTGGACACTGACAAAGACAAATAATTTAGGATTAATTTGCAAAGCCTGGGATTATGCCTTAACTACAGCCTATGCTAACAGGGCTGGCTTTAGGAACTGCGGGCCCGATTCGAATACCCGGTGGCGGTCCGGGTCTTCAGCGGCACTTTGGTGGCGGGGGGATCCTTTACTCGCTCCGGGTCTTCCGCAGCACGGAAAGACCGCCCCGCCACCGAAGACCTGGAGCGAGTGAAGGACCCCCTGCTGTCGATGTGCCGCCGAAGACCCGGACTGCCGTCGGGTGAGTAAAAAAAAATTAAAAGGGTGCCTAAGGCGCAGGGCCCGATTCCGGGGAATCAGAGGAATTGGCCTAAAGCCGGCCCTGTGGTCATGTGCTCAGGAGGGCAGTTGGAGTGTTTTCCCGCCTTTTCCAACGGTCAGCAGTGGTCCAAGTAGTATACAAGTTCCGGTTTTAACTGGATTTTCCCAGGGATTCTATGGGGTTCCCTAAGGGGTTTCGCGGCTAAAGAATCTATATAAGAGCGGCAGTTACCTCAGTTGGGGGCTGCCCATCCGAGTGGCAGGTGCGCGCAGGTGATCGAAACTTCCACAGGTGATCGAAACTCCGGACAAGTGCCACCTCCAGCTATTACTTACCATCTGCGGCAGTTAACATCCATCGTTGTCATTCGCCTGTGAACACCCATCATCTTGTGAGCCTGCCGCCGTGTCAGCTGGAGCCAGTGAG
This sequence comes from Chrysemys picta bellii, assembly GCF_011386835.1. Lineage (NCBI taxonomy): Eukaryota > Metazoa > Chordata > Testudines > Emydidae > Chrysemys > Chrysemys picta. The sequence goes on from NW_027052709.1 coordinate 1,354,396, forward strand.
AAGGACGAGTCATTGAGGGATCTCCTCAGAGTTCCTCTCCTGAGGCTCTGTATGAGGCAAAGGATCGAGGTCCTGAGTGACCATCAGAAGGGTGACAATGTATGTTCACCTTTTGTACTCCATGGGGGTCTAGTTTGGGTCTTGGCTTCAGGCCACAGATGTTCCAAGTTACTGTACCTATAGAGAGAATAAGTTTCTGTTATTGTTTTATGCATTTTTCTCATTCCCATTTATGTAACTTAGTTTCCCCAAAATAAAAACAATTTATTTGGTTTATATACACCTGATTCCACATGCCTCATTCCAGCAGAGGGAGGGGAAGGGAGGTTACATAAGCTTGGCTACCAACCAGGTGATAGATACTGGAGCTCGCAGTAAAGGATTATGGACCTACATTTTTGTTGGGTGGTTCCCTGCAGCCTTTCCATACTTTATTCCTTGACCCAACAAATTCCCTGCCTCCCGCATTTTGCCATTGAAATTTAAAATTTCTCATTGCAATCTTTACATTAAAAAATCCCAACAAACTCATTCCACTTCTAAGGCGTTTATAACTCTGAATTATTAGTAAGTATCGCCTGGTCTCAAATACAGGAGTAGAAGAGAAGTAGGCTGGGCCAGTAGTTGGGGTGCTAACCTAGTGCTTGGGAGACTGAAGTTAATTCCAGTCCAGAATGAGGGCCTACACCTTTAGCCCGCTCACCCCCAGAGCCTCCAGGGAGCCAACAAGCAAAACTGGGCCACAGCAGAACCACCTGATTGGCTGAGGCTGTCCAGTAGCTTGATCTTAAACCCAGCAGCTGCAGAGGATCAGTGGCTACGACTCAATGCATGTGCCTCTAGTTTCTCTGTCTCCCTGGGCTTGACTCTCCGCAAGTCCTGCTCCTCCTTGCTTTGCACTGCTCCTGCCTAGACCCTGCGCTGCTCCGCTCCGTTCCCAGCTTTGTTCCAGTCCTGCCTCAGCCTTGCTCCTGCCTTCCTGACTCCAGGTCCGACTGTCAGCTATAATTCCTGGCTCCAACTCTGGCTTGGCCCTTGGTTCTGGCATTTGGACTCTGGCGATGGTTCTGACCCTTGGCCCTGGTTCCTGCTGCTGACTCTGTCTTGAACCTTGGCTCTGACATTTGGAGTCTGACTTCAGTTCTGACCTCCTGCTCCAACCACTAGTTATAACTCCTGCTCTGAGCACTAGGCCTGACCACCTACTACCCAGTCTCCTTACAATTGCCCGCTCTGCCACAGACGTTGTGTGTGCCCTTTGGCAAGTCACTTAGTCTCTCTGGCCCAAACCCACAAAGGGATGTAGGCATTGCAACTCCGAGTGTTGCAACGCCTAACTCATAAATGCCTAGTCACCCAGTGGAATCCACAAACCCCGAATGAGCCACCTAGGTCCCCTATACAAGGAATGGGGAGAGACTGGCGTCTCAGAATGGGATCCTCAAAAAGTCAACACAGCTAGGCAGGAAGATGCCTAAGCTAGCTCATAGCAACTGTAGGGGAGAGGGCAGTATCCTAAGCCCCGTCCCTCAAGGAGTTCGGTGCCTAAGTCTGGGCTGGAGCAAGGAGCCTCTGTACATTTGGAATCTGTAGCTGGGAACCCTCTTTGGGAGTCAGGTGTCTCAGCCATTTCTGGAATGAACAACACTGCACACCTAGCCCCACACAATCCTGTCCCACTGCCTGGGTTAGTTCTCTAACCACTGGACTGAAGGTTATCAGGGAGTCCAGATTCTGTGTAACCGAATGTTGAAGTCAGAACTTTGCAAGCTTGTGCGTTGCAATAGGCTGGAGGCAATAATGGGCACTCACTGTAACACATCTATATATCGTACCTCAGATGTGCAAGGTGAGAACAGAGTCTGACCCTGATTCTTGCCTACATCTGAGCTGTGGCTCTCTTATCTCTGGTTGCTGGGCCCAGAGGGGATTGGGGCATCAGCTTTTCCAGCATTACAGAGCTTACGGGATAAGCCTGGTATTGTCTGGATCTAGCATACCCTTTCCAGGCCTAACGTCCCAGGAAGGAGCTAGCATAGAAGGAGACCATCTCCACCAGCTCTGTGCCAGAGGGAATTCTCCTGTGGGACTCTCTAGCCAGCTTAAACTCTTGGCAGACCAGAGAATCCAGCTCATGGAATCTGCCCTAGGAAGTTTACAACCTGCTAGCCCAACCCTGGTCCTTTTGACAGCATTGGGAGCAAACTGGCCCACAATTAGATTCAACAGTGACATGACATCAGGCAAGAGGGATTTTTGCTAGGTTTCCATGGTTGTGTGGGTAAAGTGCCCAGTATGGTAGTTCCTTCTTAGAATCATAGGATTGAAAGGGACCTCGAGAGGTCATCTAGTCCAGTCCCCCGCACTCATGGCAGGGTTAAGTATTATCTAAAACATTCCTGACAGGTGTTTGTCCAATCTGCTCTTAAAAAGCCCCAATGGTGGAGATTCCACCATCTCCCTCGGCAATTTATTCCAGTGCTTAACCACCCAGACAGTTAAGATGTTTTTTTTCCTAATGTCCAACCTAAACCTCCCTTGCTGTAATTTAAGTCCATTGTTTCTTGTCCTATCCTCAGAGGATAAGAAGAACAATTCTTCTCCCTCCTTCTTGTAACAATCTTTTATGTATTTGAAAACTGTTATGTCCCCTCTCAGTCTTTTCTTTTCCAGACTAAACAAACCCACTTTTTTCAATCTTCTCTCATAGGTCATGTTTTCTAGACCTTTAATCATTTTTGTTGCTTTTCTCTGGACTTTCTCCAATTTGTCCACATCCTTCCTGAAATGTGGTGCCCAGAACTGGACACAATACTCCAGCTGAGGCCTAATCAGTGCGGAGTAGAATGGAAGAATTACTTCTCGTGTCTTGCGTACAACACTCCTGCTAATACATCCCAGAATGATGTTTGCTTTTTTTGCAACAGTGTTACACTGTTGACTCATATTTAGCTTGTGGTCCACTATTACCCCCACTATGACTCCTTTTCCGCAGTACTCCTTCCTAGGCAGTCATTTCCCATTTTGTACGTGTGCAACTGATTGTTCCTTTCTAAGTGGAGTACTTTCCATTTGTCCTTATTGAATTTCATCCTATTTACTTCAGACCATTTCTCCAGTTTGTCCAAATCATGTTGAATTTTAATCCTATCCTCCAAAGCACTTGCAACCCCTCCCAGCTTGGTATCGTCCGCAAACTTTATAAGTGTATTTTGTATGCCATTATCTAAATCATTGATGATTCATTCCTTATTTGCATAGTTCTGTTTAACTTGTATTGTGTTGGTTTGGCATGGGGTCATCATTGCTGAGGAATTTGTGGGGGGAAAAGGTGGGGCCCATGGTATCCTTTGAAGGAAAGGGGAAGGGTGTGTGTTGCATAGGACTGAGGTGGATTTTCCAGACATCGGGGGAGGATGGGAGAAGGGATTGGTGTGTGAGGAGAAGGAATCAGAAGAGGTGCGAAGGGAGGCAGGATTAACAAAGTGCCAGGCCTCAGAGGGTGAGACCAGGGAGATGTAGGTTGTACGAAGTCTTGAGGTGAAACTGGGGACTCCCAAAGGAGCTGTAGAGCCAGCACAGAGATTCCAAGAGGTCGGAGCAGCACGAGATTGTTCTGTGTCGCTGTGCAAAGCTAAGCGGCTACTGCGCCCATCAACAGACTGCTGCACTTCAAAGGTCAAGTGAAATATATTTGCGATCCTTTGGGGATATATACATGTTGGCTATTGTACTGCCCAGATTTTACAGTATCAATTATTCAAGATCACTTTATTTTTTTATTGACTACAGAGTTACCAACCTATACTCCTCCTAGATACAAATATCTGGCCTGTATAAAATCAGTGTATTTTGCTACCCACAATATAGCAACGCCTAGTGACAAAAATATTCTTAAACTAGAAGCAGTCTATGGCAGTAGCATTCTTTGCATTGTGGAACAGAAGGTTACACTAGGTGACTTGGCACTATGCATGAGCTGCATTGTGCCGCCCCTGGTGGGAAGATGATAAATGCTGTTCTTTCTGAAAAGAAGGTAGTGGTAGATAATTACTTATGCCAGAGAAGATAGAGTCTGCTAGTGGCATTTCTCTAATTTCCACTCATGGTCTAGCTGCATTCTCTTCAAAACGGTTGCCATTAGCACCAGAGGAAAAGCTTACTTTATTCAAGTAAGATAGTAACTTATCACAGCCAATAACGTTTTTTTTCCACAAAAGCATAGGAAGAGCTAAATAAATGTGACTATTTCCCAAGCCTCTGGTAAGTAATAGAACCAGAGTAAATATAACTTTCCTCATGTTTCCCATCAGTTTCTGCACACACAAAGGGTGAGAGTCTCAAGAAACCTCAGCGCCCAACGTGCTGTGCTACTTTGAAAATCCTGTCATTGGGGGTCAAATTCTGCTCTCACTTACTCAAGTGAGAGAAGGCAGAGAATTGTGTGGCTAATTCTCTGAACTGGGACTCAAAAGATCTGTGTTCAATGCCAAACTTTGGCACAGACTTCCTGTGCGAGTGGGCAGGTATGGCTTGGATCCCCACATATAGAATGGGGACACTTCTCTGCCTCATGGGGCATTGTCTGCTCTTTGTGAGGGGTTCAGATACTATGGTGAGCAGCACAGAAAACTCTGTAAAATAAAAGAAACCCTACTAAAGCCACTGGGGCTGCACCCATGTTATTGAGAGTGGAACTGGGGTGGGTCAGGCACTAACACAACCATGCGTTGCTAGAATTCTATATTCACGTGCTTTTCACATTCTGATAAGTACCTAAGGGAGAATCTACCCTTAAAGACACAGTGGCAAGGGGTCTTCTGCTATTTGCATGTGACTCTAAGGATGTGGTATGTTAGATGGTCACTTACCACTTCCATAGATTTCATGACAGGTTAACTAGAGATTCTGGTGTCAAATTACTGAACTATAAGTCGGATCATGAAAACTAACTGTCTCACTACCAATTAAAGAGAGGCTGATTGAATTCCCATTGCAAGGGGAAAGAGGACACCAGATATATCTTTCAGTGAAGACTTCAAAAGGCAAGGCGGAGGCTGAAGTGGAGGAAAAGGAGAGAATGAAGGTTTAGTATATAGAAGAAAAACCTTTAATGAAACATGCAGTCATTTTGCTTCCAAGTCATGTGAGTGGACCCTGAAGGACGTAGATCTTTGTGGAGCAGCCACTAGAAGGCAAAATAGAATCAGACTTGCTCCAGCATGTGATTATTTGCCAATGGTACACTAACAGGCACATTGCTAGAGGTACGAAAATAATGGGTCCTCATTGACCTCTAAAAAAATATGATTATTTTCACTAGCTAAGGATCAGGTGCAATTAATTTGCCTGCCTGCATGTTCTCAAGTAAGTTTAGAATCAGCTTCATTGGTAGGTTTCTTTTTCAAACATTTCTTGGAATTTCACATACATGATTGCCGTGTTAGCAACCTCTTCTTACCCCTTTCCTTTGATATTAACAAGCATTTTCCTTTTAAATGGTTCTTTTCCAGGTCATGAACTTGTTTTAGAGCATACAATACAATTCTAATTTGTGTAATGTGATCAGCTGTCTCAGGACACCTTATCATTTTTCCTCCACAAACCAACGTGCGTGTATAGACTGTTCTAGGGCCAGATCCTCAGCTAATGTAAATCAGTAGAGCTCCGCTGAGGTCAATGTTTGCCAGTCCACACCAGCTGAGGATCTTGCCTGTAACACCAAAAGAAAATTGCAGGAATAGATTGAACCCCTCTAGGTACCAACAGAAGTAGTGTGTGTAAATAACTCACAGGAGCCCATTTTCAGCAAAGGAGGAAATGAACATATTTGAGTATAACCAATAAATTACAAGTTCCCAAAAACTGTCTGTTCATTCCTGCTAGTGCAAACACTGCTCTGGCACTGATCCAGCCAGGAAAAGATAGCGGGGTGGATTGACTTTGACAAATGTAAATCCTTCGACATTTTCTGGCAGGAAGTGTTTACATCAGTCAATAACAATTCTGTCAGGACTTCTAAACATCTGGTCAGAGTCCGCACAATGAGTGAAGTTAATGTAAGAAATTCTGAGTGGAACAACAGAGATAAGCCAGTATGAACCACCAACCATTTCAGTGTTGGGCAGTTAAATCTATGTTTAGACACCTATATTAAGTGGCCCGATGTCTGTGGTACTGAGCTAGGGTTACCATACATCCGGATTTTCCTGGACATGTCCGGCTTTTTGGGCCTCAAATCCCCGTCCGGGAGGAAATCCCAAAAAGCCGGACATGTCCAGGAAAATAGGGAGGGAGAGATCGTGGGGCTTGGGTCCGGGCTAGAGCCACTGGGGCCGGCGGTGCTCAGCCAGGGCCGGTGCCGGTGCCAGGCCGGAGCCGCTCGGTCGGAACTGGGGCCTGAGCCGAGCTGGGCCGGAGCCGCTGGCACCGGGGCCGGGGGTGCCCGAGCCACTGGGGCCGGTGGTGCTCTGCCAGGGCCGGTGCCGGGCCGGAGCCTTCCGGCCAGCGGTGCTCAGCCAGGGCCGGTGCCAGGCCGGAGCCGCTCAGCTGGAACCGGGGCCCAAGCCAAGCTGGGCCGGAGCTGCCGGGGCCAAGGCGAGCCGGAGCTGCTCGGCCGGAACCAGGGCTGGCACCCCAGGGCCCAAGCCGAGCCAGGCAGGAGCCGCCGGGGCCAGAGCCTCTTAGCCAGCCGGCCGCCGGAGGAAGCCGCTCGGCCGTGGGGGCCGGACTGGGCCGTGCCTCCTCGCGCCCTGCCACCGCCCCAGCCCCAGCTTACCTGCTGCCTCCCTGTTTCAGGCTTCCCGCGAACATTTGATTCGCGGGAAGCAGGGGAGGGGGAGGAGCAAGGGGGCAGAGCGTTCAGGGGAGGGGGAGGAGTTGGGGCAGGGACTTTGGGGAAGGGGCGGGGAAGGGGCAGAGTTGGGGTGGGGCTGGGGGTGGGGAAGGGGTCGGAGTTGGGGCAGGGCTGGGGCCCCGTGGAGTGTCCTCCTTTTTTTAAATTAAAATATGGTAACCCTAGCTGAGCACTCATGACTCCCAGTGACGTCACCAGCATTAGAAGGGCAAAGGTGTCACCTGTCCTGCATAGGACTCCCTGGTTAGCCTTCCAGAGCATTGTGGGTTAATAACTGCATGGGCCTAAGGGAAACCGGGATCATCTCCTACAGAGACTGTATTAGCTGTTACACCACCATGCTCCCTTTTGGGGGTTGTACAGAAGCAGCAGCAGCTAGGGGAAGCTCTGACACCATGGAGCTGACAGAACTGAGTTTTCAGGGGGCCAGAAGTGGGGAGCAGGAGGTATGAGCACCTTCATGGAGACACAAGCAATCCATGGGGATGGATCTGGCATCCTACAGTCCCCCTGGGATCTACATGGCTCCTTAGGGGAGCAGTCGGTTTGAGGGGGGAACCGTTGGCCATTCTATACCCCAATCCTTCCTGACAGAGGAGAAAATTCCCCATGGGGAGCCAGACAGTTCTTCACCCTCCAGACTCCCATCTGCTGGAGATTCCCACAGGAGAAGATCAAGAGTTTCCAGAAGTTGATCTGGGCTTTCCCTCACCAGTGCTGGAGTCCTAAAAGAGAAGTGATGGAACACAGGAAGGTTGTGGGAGGGAGCTACGGGTCTTTGGGGGGCTGAGAGGAAATGGAGGCAGTGGGGGAGCTAGGGAAGACCCAGGGGAACAGGGAGTGATTCCCTGCAGAGCCCATCCCCACCTCCCTCCACCTGTGGCTGGCTCCTGCTCCTGACATTACCTAGCTCCAGCTCTGCCCTGGGCTCCCCACAGCTCAAGCCCCCATGCTCTCCTGCCCAGTCCCGGCTGCAGCATCCCTTGTTCCTTCCATGTTTCCACTGCTGAGCAGCCCCCATCAGGGCCTGGCACCAGCACCTGCCAGCTCGTGGGACAATCAGCAGCCAGGGAGGGAAAAGAGCCACCTGTTTGGGCTCTTAGAAAAAGTGAGGGGACAGCGTTCTGGAGCACTCCGGCACTGCTTGACTGCTGCCCTCACCCATTATGACCAGGCCCAGAGGAAGAGCCGGAGAGGCTTCTCCCATTTTCAAGGCTTTAGGATCATGGCAACTCTGCATGGAGGTTTGAGCAATTCACCTCCTCCTGGTTTCAGGCTGCCATTCCTCTCTGGTGCTGTACTGTCAAAGAGGAAGGGGGATTAACAGCAAAGTACTCAAGAGGTGGAACTTTCAAAAGTGCCTAAGTCACCTGGGTGCTTTAGAAAAATCTTACCCAAGACAGCACAGACTCCCCTCCAAGGCTAACCACAGTTTGACACTGGCCATTAGCATCAGGCAATGATGCCTTGCAACAGAGGACTTGAGTGGTTGCTTGGAGTATCATTCTTTGGTAACCTCCATCTTTTTGACTTAATGTCCCAGATCCCAAAGGCCAGGGTAAAGCCTGCAAACCCTTATAAAATAGTTAGTATTATTTTTAGAGCACACAAAATACCTGTCAAAAATAGGGAAAATGCAGTTCCTGCCCCAACACGGGAAGTTGACATGATATAAGTCACAAGCTGCAAACTCATCTGGTTTCCTAGGCTCTTGTAAAGGGGAAGGGGAGCTGTGGTAATTATGAAGTGAGGGAAGGAGTTCTGAGCTTTTGAGTCACCTGGCTTGCTGGTTGTGGGTTATACTGAATTGCTGCACTTCATTACATTCGGGTATTAACGCGGTTGTATTAAGCTGAGCTCTAGGCACCCTTGGGTGCTCCATATGAACTGAAAAAAAATATTGTCACTTCTTATTGGCTTTTCTCCCTCTCTTATATAGGCAAGATGACACAGGTGAATTTTTCAGAAGAATTTTAATTAGATGAGGGAGGTGACAGGGATTTCAGCAGCGCTACTCAGGAGAACAAGATTGGGCCAATCCAAGGGTTTGTAAGACTGGGCCCTTGACCTCACACTTCTCCCAGGCAGGATGCCAAGCCAGCACCAAAAGCAAACACATGGTTACTTTGCTGGGTAATGAGTAACTCTGTCAAACACAAATGTAGTCAAAGTGCACTTTTCAAGTTTCAGCTTGGTATCTTAAAGGCTCAGTTTCACTGTGGGTCACTATGGGACAGAATACCTAATGACCACCTCGGAGCTAATAGTGTTTGCAATTTAAAGACAATACCGTCACCAGTTGGATGAGAACTCCTGATCCCTTCTGACCTGGCTCAAATTCCAAGGTGAAACTCCCCGTACAGGGAATTACTTAAATCCACCACTGGCATATAGATCCCTGGGGGAGGGGAGGAGGGGTGGAAACTCAAAGGAATGTTCAGAGATGGACCGGAGTTGCCTCCAACTGCCAAGCAGTATGTATAAATATCTGATCTACCTGAAGATATTCAAAGCCATAGGTGCTGACATGGTTTTTATGCTTTCCCAGTAGTATCCTCACCAAAAATGACACCATAAGACAAAGCATCCACCAATCCTTCTACTTCCAATGCCTTAAACAGCATTATTTCTGGTGACACCCACAAACTTCATATTTAACTTGGCTATGTAAATGCTGTCTGGAGAGGTACAGTACATGTCAATCTATTTGTCCTGTTACAATTTTTATTTCAGTAGCAGCTAGATAGCCCTGATATCAGGGGCCCCTGGTGCCCACTGCACAGTCATTCAGACAATCCCTGTCCCAAAGCACTTGCATTCGAAACAGGTAAGAAAAAAAGGGGAATGTGGCGAGTGGAGAATAAAAGTATTGTCCCCATTTTATAGCTGGGTAACTGGGGTAGAGAGTTTGCCAGAAATCTAATCCATAACCACTACGTCCTACTGCAGCGCCTTACTCACAGGACCATTCTTCCTTTCTGCATTGTGCAAGAAAGCTGCTATCATGGAAACTAACACTTCAACTCCAAGAACAAGTAGTTAGTTACTGACCAAAGTAGTTAGACTCCACAAATAGGCGGACGTACTTCTTCCTAAGAGAGCTGGGGGTGTATGGGTGACATGCCCTTTCAGTGTCAGATCTCTTTGCCATCATCAGCAAGTGACCTAAGGCCTCTATCTTATAGAATTGGATGAAGTGACTGTAGGTGCCACATTTAAATAGGAAGTGCTAAGGTTAATGGCTGGCTGGGTCTGCTGACAGCATTATTTTTTAACATGCATAGCGCACAATAAGCACAATTCAGAGCAAGATGAAAATAGCTCTCTATCAAACGGGTTGGATCCTTATTTTGCCTTCAAGGGCAGATGAACAGGCTGGTAAATCAGTTTTTCTTGTGCAAGATTGTAACAGGGGCCTGCTCCACCCCCCGTCTTTTTCTCTGCAGAAATTACACAAGCTTCACCAGGTGTGCACTCCGTGACCTTTTATTTCTAGTCCCCGCCACCAATATCTCCACAGTTCCCATGCAACAGTCTATTTACAAGGTTAACCAAGCTTTTGGCTCTCTCACCAGGACCTGAGGGGGGCAGAGGTCTCCCTACTCTGAGCCCTCTGTGTGATTAGCCCCAGCTAGCTCTGTTCCCCTCTCTCCCCCTCTCCCTGCAATTCCTTCCTCTGCCTCTTTTTATCAGCCCTGGGCTGATGGGGCCAACTGAACTTTTACTTCACCCAGCCCACCAGCCTGATTAGATCATTACCCCCTGGGGCACAAATTGGCCTCTAAGTGGTCAGTGTGCAGACTCACCTATTCACTCCCTGCACTCTGTCCCAAAGATGATTCAACAATTCTCCATCAGATACAGACTATGCCAATGTCAGATGCTGCCAATATTGATAGCCACACCAGGGATGACATATTTTGGGGGAATATTTTTGTTATCATTTGACTTGGTTCACAAGTCTCAAGGTCTTTCTATGTATAGCAATATAGCTCTTCCTTCCTTGACAGTGGCCAAACGTCCCCATTTGCTGCACAGCTCCTGTTTCTTTTCCTGCAACTCCAACAATTGTTTTTAATTAGTGTCCTAACCAGCTCTTTTGCCCTTGGTAAAAGCCATTGCTTCTGTGACTTGAGATGGACAATGCAGTTTTGCAGCTGGCACAAGTAAAATATGCAAGTTCTTCTTGTAGCTGAGTGAACAGGTACAGTAGTTCCAATCATGCCTTCTTAATACTTATGGGAACTGGGTCAGAGTGGCAAATCAACTGGCATATGGAAATACACGGAACTCCTTCAAATGAACATATGCCTAAAGGAAATGGAAAAAACAGGTATGGAGATGGACAAACTCAGAGGTTTGGTTCAGATTTGAAGTTAATCCAAACTTATTTGAACCTATTTTGTCCTAAAACCTTGAGTTCTGGTTCTTGCAAACTGTCCAATACTTTCTGATTTGGGTTGGCCCCAAAATAGCAATGGAACAGCCTTTTTGTGGTATTTAGGTTCTTTACTGTATTAAAAGTGCTTATCCTATAGGTTAGGCATTTGTACATGAGATGCTATTTTTTCTTTTTAAATATATAAAATGTAAACGGATCAAAATCCACTAAATTCCCAAACCACTATCAATTTCACCCATTCTCAGCCCATTCATGCTCCAGTTACAGGTGGGTAGGCAGCATGGTCTAGTGGCTAAGGCAGTGGACAATCGGGAGACCAGGGTTCCACTCCAGACTCTGCCATGGACCTTGGGCAAGTCGCTTCGCGTCTCTTTACCTCCGTTTCCCCTCCCACTCTTTGTCTTGTCTATTTTACTCCTGGAGAAATTCTGCGCAACTGCAGCACAGCAGAAAAATGCCCCTCCCCCCACAGATTCCCTTTGCTTCCTTGCAGAAAATGGTCTTGGGGGGGAGGGGGGGGAGAGAGATGCTGCAGGAATGCTCACTCACCCCTTCCCGGCAGCTGGGCAGTTCAGACACATCTGTTTGGACTGCCAGGGGGAGAGGCAAATTACTGGGGGAGGGGGGTCTGTGGATGCCCTGGCCAACCAGGCACGTTAGTCTCAGCTGGGTCGGGGGAGGAGGGGGGGAAAGAAGGATGGAGATGGAGTTCTCCCTCCCCCTTCCCTGCACAGAGCAGCTGGGGCTGGGGCTGGGGCATATCAAGTCCCAGAAACTATCCCTGGCTGCAGGAAGCTCTGCACTACGGGGGCGGGGTTAGTATTGTGAGGGGGGTTGGGTGCAAGGAAGGTCTGGATGCATGGGGGTTGGGCAGACAGGGGGAGCAGCTCCCTGTACAGTGACCCCTCCCTCCACCCATGCCCCCAGAACCCCCCCTCCCACACCCTCTGAGCCCTAATCACCTTCACCTGGACTCCCCTGCAGAATCCCACTCCACCTGCACCCAGACCTCACACCAACCTGCCCGCACCCACACACAGAACATTGGTACTCTTGAGGGAATTTTGCACCAAAATTTTTTAAAAATTAAAATTCTTCAAAGTTCTGCATCTTTTAATTGTCAAAATAAACCAGAAACACAACAACAATATAATCACACCATTTTCAATTATTTTGGTAATTTATTTCAAAATACTTGTCAGCAAATAATTTAAAATTGTGTGGTTAACCTGTGTTATTTTGACAAATAAAATATGCAGAATTTTAAAATATTGTGCACAGAATATTAAATTTTTTGGCGCAGAATTCCCTCAGGAGTATTATTTTGATTGTAAGCTCTTTGGGACAGGACAGCCTCTGTGTTGTACCAGGATCAGTACATTGGGCCACAATTTTAGCCAAGTCAGCATCATAACACAAATAACTACAACACCTACGACCATCAGAAACAGTCGGAGAGAAAAAACAGGCTTTGCTGGGTGTGCTCCGAAGACTCGTAAATCTGGATGGACTAAAGGTGAAGAGAGTTTGAGAGTTGAGGAACTTCCACCTACTCTGTCACCAACTCCCTCCCAATTAACACAAGTGGCTGACAGCTCAAACACCCAAACTGATTGCAACTGCTGTAGCATCTGAAGGGAAGAGAAACTGTCTCTAAAGTAGCCAGGTCCCAAACCAATTTGGACTCTAAGTAATTGTGTTTGATGTAAAATCTTCACCTAGAAACTAACTGGAAGCCACTGTGCTTTTTGAGCTGGCCCCTAGAGTCTAAGGATCATCATAGGGAGTAGCTAGATAAAGGAGATGATGTAATGCTAGCACAGGAGTAACTCTGAAAAGTCCATGTTCATTCCACATTGTAAAACCAATCTACAGAGACATATGAGGCTGATGAGCTGAGGCAAAACTCATTCCAAATCTAGTCAATAAGGCTCTGAAAGCATTGCTGGAAAACTACCTGGCATTGGGAAGACAGACGTCAATGGGCAATTTACCTTTAAAAAAACAAATCACCAATGAATGCATCACCCAGAATCTAATGTACAATGCCAAAGATACAGACATTATAAATTTGATAAGGAACTACACAAAACATATATTTTTAGCAGGCCAGCAGAAGATCAGCAGTAGCCGAAAAGGTCTCAATACCCTCCCCAGCCCAGCCACAGATGGAAAGAGTCGTTACAAGACATCACTACTATCTGCAGATTCATAATGGAAAGGTACTAGCAGGAGAACCAAAAGCTGCAAGCTATAAAGGGCAGAATGAATAGACTAGGCAAACTTTTTTAGATGTAAAGTCTGGGATCAGTTTAGGGTTTGGACAAAGGTTTGGCCTAGTTTTTTTTCCGTAGATTTTAAAGCGGGGTGGGGACCATTGTGATCATATAGTCTGATCCCCTGCATAACGAAGGAATGTTAGTGTATGTTTCAGAAACACATGCCGTATAGGGGCACTAATTAGCAAGTCACTGTGCAAACATAGTAAGTGACAGCCCTGCCCCAAACTGCTCACAAGCCAAGTGTTCATTTTCCAAGCTTTGTGAAATACACAATATAAACAGACTAGTCAGTGTCACTTTGTTTCTCCTAGCTTAACAGGATGCTACTAATGTTTGCCTTGCAAACATGGTAGAGGAATGTTTATTTATTAAAATAGAATTGTTTGTTTGAATTTTAAACTAGTGTGGGGAAACTATTGGCCTTTGATTTTTTTTTAGACTAGAAGGATTTTTGCAAAAGCTATCTAAATTTCAGACCAAATTTGACTTGGCCCTTAAACAGGGTATATCATTAGTTGCAACAACCTTGCCTTTTCTTAGATGATCAGCAAGGAAAGACAGCCCATGTTCAAAACCTTGAGATAACAATCCCTTATAGATGATATACCAAAATACAGCTTTATGCAAAGCAATGTGAGTATTCTGGTTTAGATCCACTTAGAACATAATGGTATCAAACTGCATTGTTAACTTTGCTACTGTCCAACTGATATAGGATGGGAACCCAACCCAGCAAAAGGGAGCCCTCTTCAAACTTGCTGGAATCTGCCCGGCACACAAGGCAGAGGGATAGAATTTCCCCATTGTTGCTAGGCCACCACGCACTGCATCCATGCATGTATTCAAGCCATCATCAATAATTGCATCTCTTTGAAACAGTGGTGGCTGATGCCCAAAGTAAGTGAGGCTGACATTGCCTTTACTGCTCCTGCCCCTCAGTGCAAACTATGTCCTCTGCCCCCTCACCAGCGCAGAGCGTTCCCATGTGGAGAAGGCTGCTTACCTTCCTGGTTACGGTTATATGCTGTTATTAAGCATCTGTAAATGTATCATTTCTGGGACTTTTTTTTTATGAAAACTGGAATTCCCTTTTGCGGGGGGAAGGGGAGGTGCTCTGACAAGTCTTTTTTAGATCTCCAGCTGACGTAAATCAACACTGAAATCAGACACTGATTTCACCAGCTGAGGGTTGGGACCCTTAATCCTCCCAGATTTGCTTTATCAATTCATTAGTTTCTCTCATTTTCCCTCCATTTTTCCCTTTATCTAGTTGCCTTCACTTAATTAATGTTGCTTTCTTAATACACTATTCCCTCTTCAGGGCAATAGCTTGACTCACAGGTACTGGAAACATCTGAAACAAACAGCAAAAACTCATGTGGGGATTGAGCATGCCATGGACAACATTAACTTAGATACTAATGGATTCCTTATTAAAAATGGCCTTGCCAAGCATATGTTACTCTGTTAATTATTTATGATTATTAGTAAATATTCCACTAACATTTTGAATCTCATTCACTCACAGATGGAAAATGAGAGCAGCTCCAGTCTATGAAGAAAACACCCTTGAGCTTCTGAAACTTGTTGCCTGATCTTAGTAGTCTTATTTTTGACTAACTTTTTCTGCAGCCCCTTCCCCTACCTTTAAATCCTCCTCTTTCACTCACCACTTAGGGCAGGGGTTCTCAAACTGGGGGTCGGGACCCCTCAGGGGGTCACAAGGTTATTACATGAGGGATCGTGAACTGTCAGCCTTCACTCCAAACCCCGCTTTGCCTCCAGCATTTATAATGGTGTTAAATATATAAACAAGTGTTTTTAATTTATAAGAGAGGTCACACTCAGAGGCTTGCTATGTGAGAGGGATCACCAGTACAAAAGTTTGAGAACCACTGACTTAGGGTGAGATTCTGTTTGGCCCTTAAACAGGTGTGCAGGGAAAGCACAAGGACCTTTCTCCCAGTTCAGAGCCAGGGTAAGCAGCAGCAGGCAGAACAGCAGTCCCACCGCCACTCAAAGCAACATAGAGGTTGCTCCATTTCTATTCCCCTACAAGTGCACAGCCCTGCAAACAGAGCTGGGAGAAGACAGGTCATAGCTCCTCACACCACAGCTGACTCAGGCACGGTGAGTAAGCTGCCCCCTGGAAAGTGGAGTAGTTGCAGGTGCACTCTGTGTGCTCACCAGGAGACGTTCTGAATGGCTCTACTGCTGCCTGGGTGCAGTTCCACATCACTCCTTACTCTTTACTGCCTACCAGTCACAATCGAGCCCTGACAAATGCCAAAGACCCATGGCTTGATTTTGCCACCCCTGCCTTTCTACAAGAGCATGGAGCTATTCAGCATGAGTAAGGATGGCAGAGCCCAGGCCCAAAGGGTTAAGGAGCTTCTGAAGGCACTGTTGGAGTCTTGCAACTTCTTTGCAATGGGCCTCAAGGATGACATATTTGCAACTAGGTTGCAACTCAGCTCTACTGAGCAAGACTGTTCCAAGCTATAAGTCTTTGCTGCCATCAGCACAAACCAACTGAGGGAACTGGACTAATGTTTTTGGCTTTTGAAATCTGTCACAGGCACCTCAATAGTGTGTATAGTCAGCACAGGTCCATATTATTCAACCTAACTCTGTATCACGCCAGTAGTCACTTCACAACGAGATGTAGGCCAGATCCTCAGCCATGTCAGTATGTTGCAGTCATTAGGGCTATGCCAGTTCGTAGTTGCTGAGGGTCAGTACTGGCTGTTCCATCTATAACACTGGAGACATTCTGTGAAACTATTGTTTGCATATGATGCAGTCAGAGGATATTAGAGTTATACCTTTATTAATTCTGTTTTCAGGGCACAACTCTCACAGTGGAAGAAATGTGAAATCCGTAACAAGCAGATCACTAAAACTCTAGGAAGGAGCGTCCATGCAATTGGAAATCTTTGTGAAAGAAATTTTCATAGAAAATACAAACATCCTTAACTAGGAATCCTTTTCCTCGAAGGTGCCCGCAGGAATCATTGCAGCAAGGGTGTGACATGAATGCTGTTTAGAGGTTGATTTCTGTTTCCATGCCCCCCAGCGAGTCACATAGCTTAGATCAGGGTTACAAAAGGTTATGCCCCATCATAGGAGAGGGGTCAATGCCCACTCACTTCAGCACCTGTTAAATCTCTTTTCCCTTGTTTAAAAATTAAATGCAAATAACCCTCTCCCCAAACTAGGACAGCCAATTAATGAAACATGAATAGCGTCATCTATGATGGAGGTCAAGGTATTCAACGCTTCAGTAACTTTCAGTGTTGCCAAATCTTGCAACATAATCACAAGCTTTGTGATATTTGAGTCTCATAAAACTTCAGCACCTAGAGTCAAGTGACCAGGTGAGAATTGCTATTTTCATTTTTAAGTTTCTAACCCTTGTGGCTATGGAGAACAGCTAGAAAATGTGACTGGAGCGTAGCCTAAAGCCTCAAACCAGAAGGCAAAGAATCCAAAAATTGGATAACTTTTTATAAGTCTCTTGCTCTGGAGGGACTGACTCACGATTTCTGAATGCCTGGGATTGGCAACACTGTATCTGGTTTTCAAAACATGTCCTTCAATAAAAGCCACAAAAGTAGAATTGTCACCTGCTCCCTCTCTCTGCAGCTCCAGTTGTTTCATTGCGAGAGGCTGGGTGGGCTTGCGTTGCTTCTGTCAGTGCAACAGTCAGTACCATTTTGGATGGCTCATCAAACAAGAGTGGTTCTGACCTTTGACCTATGCCTGTTGCCAGTCATTTGTCATTTAACTCTCCTATTTGCCATGGAAGTACCTGTTTAGCGCTGTTGTCACTAAGTGAGTCTACACTTCAAGCTGGGGTGTGATTCCCAGCTCATGGAGACATACCCGCACTAGTGCTCTAGAAATAGTGTGTAGCTGTGGCGGCACTAGTGGCAGGAGGGTCTGGCCACAGCAAGTTTTTACCTGGCCTATGACGGGGACACACTCAGCACCCCCATAGCTACACTCTAGTGTTGTAGCGGCATGCGCTCTAGTCACGCAGGCGCACTGTCTCCTCAAGCTGGGAATAACATGCCCAGCTTGACAGGCACACATACCCTTACTGTTTCTTCCATCAGTCCCTCCCCGCCCGCTGCCTTCCCAGATTGACAAGTTCCACATTTTGACAGCTCTTAACCCCACACCCTACCCCTGTTTCTGACAAACAAAGCTAGCAACCTTATTTGCACCGCCCAGACGTTTGAAACAGAAGACTAGGGCCTGACCCGCAGCCCCCGGAAGTCAATTGAGAGACATCCATTGACTTCACTGGTTTTTAGATCAAGCCCTAAATGACAATGGTTCTGTTCTGGAAGCTGGCCTGTTACACTGTAACAATTTTTAAGAGGTTACTGTTGCAAACCGGCCCAGACATCCACCATACAGTCACTAGGCTGTTATGAGTGGACTCAGTAGCTGGGTCCACAAGTTTCCAAGCCAACTGGGTCAGGGAAGAGTCTTGTCACTCTTTCTAGCTCCGGGATCCAAGGGCACACGCCTAGGTCTGATACCCTTCCCTGGGACATGGGAACCTGAAACCAGTGTCTGAGACCACCAAAGGCCCCCACTTGCTTAAACACATTCCCTCATTGTTCCATCTAGGCTGAGACACTCTGTGTTTCCAGTTTAACTCCTTCAGAGACACAGGCTTAGCAGAGAAATTTCTTAACCACATGGCTTTGCTTTGAAAGCATTCAGTTCTCTGAAAATACCAAAACCTCTGAGAGATGCATTTCAGGCAAGTTCTTCCTGCAAGTCCTCCTTCCATGTGACATTTAGCCTCCAGCACAGGGCAGCACTACACTCTTAAAGAGGGCCTCCATCTCTGTGCTTCAGCTGAAGTTCTATATCCACCAATCATCCTTGCCCCCCATTTACAGGCCCCTTGTACCATGGGGGTGAGCCAATAGCTGAGAGTCAACACTGATAATCCCAGATTGCAGCCTTGATGGCTCTCAGTGATGGTCCTTCAATGCAGTGTCAGACTTTCCCAAGCAGGGCAGCCGTTTGGAATGCAGCATAACAGGCTGCCCCTGGGCAAGTCCAAACTACAGTGGTCACATACCAATATTCCAAAACAGACTTCATGATTTAATAGTTAAATCCCGCTTTGTCAGTTCCACTGTACTTCAATTTTAAATTGCAATTGACTATAAAGGAAAAATGAGAAAGGTAAGCATTGTAAAGGGAACCAATAGGAAATCACTGCATACAAGAACCGTCTGCCATAAAAATGTGCGTACCTATAGGTGCCACACCCCTTGGCTTGAAGTGGTTTCCATCATATACAGGGTTTATAGTTTGGTTCAATGTCTCTCAGCATCCCCACTATACACATTATTCCAGAACCCCTGTGTGCACATACTTACTTCCTTGCCTTGCATGCACGCAGAAAGTCAAAAAGTAAAATAACAAACAAAACATGTCAACAACAACAAAATCAAAGTCTCAGTTCTAGCCAGTAAGTTTCAAAACATGTACAGAGGAGCTGTTCCTGACGTGTGCATCATGCCTGCTGCTAGCTGAGTTAACAGGCTCACCTCTAGCTCCTTGCACCTCTTAGCTGTTCAAAAGGGGAGGGCAGTCCCTCTGCCTGTATTCCACATACCTTCTTAGACTTCTTTGAGATATATTGTGCAAAATGCAAGAGGCGAATGATGTAGAAAACATTGGTCACTAGAGGCTTGTCTTTACTGCAGCGTTAACTTGAGTTATAACTCTAGCGTAGAGTTGCCAAGCGTCCGGTTTTCGACTGGAATGTCCAGTTAAAAAGGGACCCTGGCAGTTCCGGTCAGCAAAGTCTGGTTGGCTGCAGCGGCTGGCTCTATCCCTCCAGCACCTAGGTGCAGGGGTGGCCGGGGGGCTCTGCGCGCTGCCCCTGCCCGTGGCACAGGTGCCACCCCGAGCACCGGCTCCGCAGCTCCCATTGGCCAGGAACCGTGGCCAATGGGAGCTGTTGGGGTGGCACCTACAGACGAGGGCAGCATGTAGAGCCCCCTGGCCCTGGCTGCCCCTATGCCTAGGAGCCGGAGGGACATGCCGGCCATTTCCGGGAGATGCCTGAGGTAAACGCCCCCCATAGCCCACACCCCGAACCTCCTCCTGCATCCCAACCCCCTGCCCCAGCCCTGATCCCCCTCCCACCCCCAAACTCACTCTTGGAGCCCACATCTCACACCCCCTCCTGTGCCCCAACCCCCTGCCCCAGCTCAGAACCCCCTCTTACCCACAAACTCCCTCCTGGACCCTGCATCCCACGCCCCCACATGCACTCCACCCCTGTGCCCCAGTCCTGAGCCCCCTCCTGCACTCTGAACCCCTCGGCCCCAGCCCGGAGCCCCCTCCAAACCCCTCATCCCTGGTCCCATCCCAGAGCCCACACCCCCAGCCAGAGTCCTCACCCCCCTGCACCTCAACCCCCTGTCCCAGCCCAGAGACTCCTCCCACACCCTGAGACCCTAATTTCTGGCCCCATCCCGGAGCCCTCACCCCCAGCCAGAGCCCTCACCCCCTCCCATACTTCAAACCCCTCGACCCCAACCCACAGCCCAGAGCCCCCTCCTGCACCCAAAACCCCTCATCTCCAGCCCCACTCCAGATCCCGCACCCCCAGTCAGAGCCCTCACCCCATCCCACACCCCAACCCCCTGCCCCAGCCCAGTGAAAATGAGCAAGTGAGTAAGGGTGGGGGAGAGCAAGTGACGGAGGGAGGGGGATGGAGTGCACAGAACGCAGGGTGTTGGAGAAGGGATGGGGCAGGGGTGGGACAAGGGTGTTCGGTTTTCTGCAATCAAAAAGTTGGCATCCCTACTATAGTGTCACCCCTAACTAAAGTCCTGTCCACACACAAACTCCTAACTTGAGTGTGGTGATGCTTTTAAGTCTAGTTGGCTGGCCTATCAAGGGAGTATAGATGAATCCTTGAGTTAGTGCAATTAGTTAGTTGCTAATGCACCCCCAATAGTGTAGACGCAGGCTAGCTCCACTCAAGTCCTCCAATGCCTTGCCTTGTCCCCCTGTGCTCAGAAAGGACAGGCAAGTTCTCCCACAATTGACTGGGAAAGAATTCATGCAAAGAACCATGAGATATGGCCCCAGAAGTCTTAGTGCCAGGCATGATGGAGTGCAGCAGCAGTGTGGACATAGCAGCTCAAATGTTATTTCAGTGTGGCCACTATCGCTCAATCTGCAGTAATTGGACAGCCAGATTTTCAGATGATCTCAGCTCCCAGTCCAAAATAAGTGGCCAGATTTTCAAAAGGAGTCATTACATTGGGTGCTGAGTTCTCTTGAAAATCTGGGCATAAGTGTGACAAGAGGAGCTGCTGAGTTCTGATCACTCTTGAAAACTTTGCATAGTTGTGGATGCTGAGTACTTAAAAAACTGACCCCAGAAAAGCTCAGTGCTACCAGGTGCTGAGTACTCTAGCCTCAATCCAGCAAGGGACTAGAGCATATATCCATCCACTGACTTCAATGGGACCACTTGCATACTTAGAGTTAAGCATATGCTTTAGAGTTTTAGAGCATATGCTAGTTCAGGACCAGAGTGCAAAGCACCTTGCAGGATTGAGCCCAGCATAACTCCGTTTGCATGGCTTCTTTCAACAAACCAGACACAAACTCGGGATAGGCCACAAACAGCAAAAGCTTATGGAAAACTGACATGGACCGCACTTGAAATGAGCCATCAGCAGCTCACAAACACAATTAAAAACTAAAGCAGGTGGGGAAGGACTGAGGGTGGTTAGCTTCCCTGAAAGGAACACACGCCATTACTCTCATACTGTGGTGACCACCTTAAACTGATTTACTGTAGGAGGATCCAGGTTATGAGGCTATAGCTTGCAGAGAGCCTTTGCCTGATGCTATGAAACACCATCCCAGAATTAGAGTGGTGACTGTAGCAGCCACTAATATTGCAAGTAACTCTTTAAATAATGAGCCAATTAACATGAATTAAGTGGAATTTTTATAGAAACTGTCATCACACCCACATTAATAACAAATGAGTGCATTATAATTAATAATATTAGAGTAACTACCAAAGAAATTAATGATTAGGCCATTATATCTATGTAACCAGGTTGCCATTAATTCTCACATTTGAATGAGGCAGATCATACAGTGGCAATAGAAAAGAACAAGGAACCGCCTTGCCCGTATTACCCTCCTTCCTTAGCTCATACCAAAGGCATAAACCCAAATTCCTACTAATAAGCATCTTGCTTACCACTGAATTTTCTTTCCCTTATTAAGTGTAAAACTGAATATACTGCTCTTATCACAATTATACTCTACTAGAAGGTTGATTACAAAAACTGCATTTGTTACATACTGCCAGAAGAGACATACATATGGTCATAGGTGGTGTTTTAGAGCCCCAGTTCTAAAAATAACTTAACTTCAGACACAAGTAGTCCCATTGAAATCAATGGGGCCGATCAGACATGACGTTAAGCTTGTGCAAATCTTTGCAGGATTAGGGCCTTGTGAAAAGCAAAAAGGCAAATTGACCTCATCCCACACTCTGTCAGTATAGTGTCTGCAATCTTTAAATGGGCACAAGCAATGTGTTTTTGATAGGAATGTATCCTAATTACCAGTTATAGTATTTTACATACATCAAAAAACTGTAAGCATTGCTATAACATCAAGAAGTTGAAAAGCTGCATATTTATGGATAAGGGATGAAAAATTAAGATGAAAACATTTATCACTGTTGCAAAATCTCCCAATTTTATTGTGAGTCTCACCTGTTTTTCTTAAAGCCCCAGCTTCTGGAATCAGGTGAACACGTGGGAATCTTTTTTTAGGAAAAAAAAAGGCTGAAAGCTTCTAGCTTCCTGGTTTTAGAGAAAAGCTGTAAAGCTTCAAACTGGAAGGAAAATAAAACCCAACTCTTTTTAATCTCGTTATTTTTGCATTACAAAGAACAAGTACCATGAAAGTTTCCACTTCCCAGCCTAACCAGTATGAAGTCTTGAGATAAGAGCTGAAAATCAGCTCTGGAATCCCTTGACTCCATGGCTTGCTGCATTGCAGGAGGGAGGGAGAGGGGAATAAAAAACAGGAGAATATTTCCTCAAAACTACAAAGGGTCGAATTTCAACTAGTTGCAACTTTGGAAGTATATTGGAGGCTGGTCTTTTAAAAAAGGCAATTCCAGGCCCCGTGGCCCCATTCTGCGTTTACTTTGGAACAAGGGAATTCTGGGAGGTGTCATTCCCAGAGGGACCCTGGGAATTACAGGCTGCTGCAGGGCATGCTGAGGAGTGCCAGAAAGGCCTCAGTCTTATCTCAGCAGGGAAAAGTGGGGCGTGCTTTGAGTCCCTCTGCAGAGGAAGGAGGGGCTAGATCTGGAGTGGCTCTGGAAGAAGACTGTAAAGTGCTAAGGAAGAGGAGGGGACCCTGGCAGGGCTATGATGCAGTAAGTTAATACTGTGAGCCCTGCAATGTGGGATGAAGATGTAAGAGCTATAGTGAAAGCAAGAGAGAGACTGTCTGGCTTGAGATGAGAGAAGTGCTGTGAGCCTGAAGTCCAGGCATGTACTCACCCCCTTCTTTAGGAGTCTGAGATCCAGGTAGCCCCAGAGAGGCTGGTGGCCCAAGGAGAGCAAAGGACTGTTCTGTTTCATTGCTCATCACCCCCGAGAAGGGGAGGACACTATGCTTAGGGTAGAGAGCTAAGCTACATCAAATTACTCAAGACCAAGGTAGGACCACTGAACCACAGCTGCATCCTGATGTGAGAAAGGCAGAATACCTGACGAGGACCATTGCAATGAAATTATTTGTAAATCAAGGAGAATAATTCTTCTTCACTCTATGAGTAACCACAAAACTGAATCTTTTCTGTTCTAAAATGAATGGGTGTGTGAGAACTGAGCTGATGAATGAACCTTGGTTACAACAAAAAGAACAGGAGTACTTGTGGCACCTTAGAGACTAACAAATTTATCTGAGCATAAGCCCACGAAAGCTTATGCTCAAATAAATTTGTTAGTCTCTAAGGTGCCACAAGTACTCTTGTTCTTTTTGCAGATACAGACTAACACGGCTGCTACTCTGAAACTTGGTTACAACATGAACTATGGAGGGAAAATGCCCTCCTTCACACACCCCACTCATGCAGCATCGTTGCTCCAAAGTCATATAAATAGAACGATGCTATTGACGATGACTAGTCTGCTCTGGGTATGCTCTTGGACTGAAATTATGGGCCAGACCAAGATACCCTTACATATACCTCTACACCATGAACATTAAGTCAATGTGGCTGCTTCTGAGTAGAGTATTACTCCATATACATAAGGGTAACTCAGTCTGGCCCTACAGCAAGAGTTCTCCCATTTAAACAAGGGAAACTGCACTCCCATTCATTCTCACTTTCAGCTCTCAATGTATCTGCTCCATTAGTTTAGTTGGTAGTAAAGCTGTGCAGCAGTGGAAGGCTGAAACCCATTTGTACTGGATATATTTGGATAATAGTTGTGTTTGGAGGGCAAGAGGATGACCAAGTATTCAGACTGGTATCTGGTTATTGGCTTGAATCTCTATGTGTAGTGCTGATAGATGAAAAGAAGCAGGGGACCTTTCAGATACTGGTCTATGGAATGCTCCTGTGGTGGCTCTAACTATTCCTTCTAAATTTGTAATGGCAAAAACAGAAAAAAAATTGCATAAACAATTCCTAAATTCACAATCATCCCAATGAATAACAAATGGCTACATGATGCTAGGCTAGGGACAAAATTACTGAAAATTATAGACTACATTTTTGCTTCAAAATTCCACTCTTTAAAACAGAAATCAGAATAAGCCAGAGAAACTTAACATTATGAGAAGGGGTTGCATTTCAGTCTGACCCACATTGTGTTGCAAATCAGATGGCAAACCAATACCTGTTTTAATCATGAAACACGGTTATCTGTCTATTTATATCTTAGGTAATTATGTCCCCATAACCAGAGTATCTGAGCACTTCACAAAGATTAATATATTTTCACAACACTCCACGAGATAGGGAAGTACTATTACTCCTATTTTCGTAAGCCACAGACTAAGTTGCCCAGGAAGTCTGTGGAGGAGAAGGGAAGTGAGCTCAGGTCTCCCTAAATTGTAGGCTAGGCCCCTAACCCTGGGATTGTTAGTCAGAATCTGTTATCCCTATGAGAGACACTAGCCACGTATCACACCCGTTATTGTTCTGCCTTCCATTTTAGAAGAGTACACTGAAACACAGTGGCTTGCCAAAGGGCACACAAAGAATCAGTGGCAGAGATGAGAATAAAAACGTTATCAGAAAACATACACATCTCTAAGCCTCACCTTATTCATCATCTATAAAATGGAAATAAATAAACTACATCAGATGTTTACCCACCTCATATGGGTGGTGAGGCTTACTTGATTGTAAAAATGCTTCAAGATGAAAGGTACTATATAGAACTGCAATTCTGTGAAAAAAATGTGTTTGCTCCTACAGTGAGGGAAAAGCACTTAAAGAAATTACGGAAGCAAAATCCATCTAACATCATAAACCACCCCCCTCCTATGACTCTTCTATAGCTGAATGCACACTGCTGGGTGAGAGATGTTCATTGGGTGAATACTCCTAGTGAGAGATGTTTCATGAGAGATATAGATAAGCTAGAGCAGCCCGAGATTGTTCAAACTGATGCAGGGGGCCACACCAGCCCTCAGGTCCAGAGTGAAGTGGGGACTCTCTTTCCTCCCGTCGGCTGCTCCTCCTAAGAGGCATGGCAGACAATCCAGCTCAAGGTGGCTCCTACTTCCAAGAACATTCTGAATTAAAGCTCCTCCAGGATCTTTCATCCTTCACTCCCCTCTTTCATGGGCAGTGCTGCACAGAGGACACTTGGGATCTCTCTCTGCCCTAAGACTCTCTAATGA
Organism: Chrysemys picta bellii; assembly: GCF_011386835.1. Classification (NCBI taxonomy): domain Eukaryota; kingdom Metazoa; phylum Chordata; order Testudines; family Emydidae; genus Chrysemys; species Chrysemys picta. Next base: position 1,379,891 of record NW_027052709.1, read on the forward strand.
AAGCCCAATACGCACTGTGTATGTGCTTAGTGGAGAGCAGTTACAGGCTCAAACAATCTCCATCACTTTTGAAAATCTATTTATATTCTGTCTGCTTCAAAATCATTTAACAACCACACCAAACACAGCAATAATGAACATCTGGCCATGTGGCAGCTGTTGGAGATGATGTACAAAAACAAAAACACGACAGCTTGTTTTTCATAAGGCAGATTCGATCAGCACAGCCGAGAGCAGGAAATGGAAGCTGAAAATGTGTGTATATTACACTAGCAAAGCCGCGAGTCTTTATCCTGCAATGGGAAAGGCCTTTGGGGGAGGCTGTAGGTCCAGCAGCCATTGGGAGAATGCTTGTCATCATGATGGGCTTCCTAGATGTCCTTCAAGGATGGGGCTGGAGAGAGCAGGTCAGGATCTGGTATGAAGGCATGATGCCTCTGCATGGTACTTGTTACACTAAAGCAATTTAAACGCTAAGGTTACTGAGTTAAGGGCTCAAGCTAGGAAATGCCAGTATTAAAGGTGTCCCCTTGTGCATTCTATTCAAGATTTTGTTTCAGCCACATAGTTCAATGTGTAACCCCATGCCTTATTTAGCACACATCATTCAGAGCCTGCTGTGAATACAGAATTTTCTTATTGACTATTCTATGGTGCTCATCAGTGTAGTATCTGAGTCCTGAACACTCATTAATTGTTATATTTACAACACCCCTGTGATGCAAGATATTATTATTATGATTATCCCCATTTTACAGATAGGATCCATACAGAGAGTCCAAGGTCACACAGGAAGCACATAGTGGAGTCGGGAACTGAAACTGAGTCTCTGACACTCCAGGCTAAAGCCCTAATCACTGGACCATCCTTCCATTCATGTGGCTGGGACTGCATCCTCTACATAGATCACAGTGGATCTATTGATTTTAGAGGTAGAGCACTGCTTCTGGCTGGGTAAAATCCTCCCCTCACCCCTTGCAGAATATAAAGGGAAACACCATAAGAGAAACCTTATCTTCTTGTCCTCTGTGTGAAGGGCATATGGGACAATATGGTCCCAAATGAGTAATCCACCAGTACCAGATCTTCAGTGCTGCCAAAAATTTAGCCAGCTGTACTGGCTTCACTTTGACGGCAAAGGCAAAACTATTACACTCTGATAGAACTAGGGTGATCAGATAGCAAGTGTGAAAAATCGGGACGGGGTGAGGAGTAGTAGGCACCTATATAAGACAAAGCCCCGAATATCGGGACTGTCCCTATAAAATCGGGGCATTTGATCACCCTAGACAGAGCTACTGTATTTATATTCTGTGAAATTAAGCACTGCTTTTATATTGATGCTATACTGCCTCCCATAAAAAAACTAGTCCATAAAATAACAAAGTTAAATATACTTATGATTTGGATTGTAAGATCAAGTACTGTGATTCAGGAAATTCCAGACGTTAAAGTTGCTCTGGCAATGCCAACTCACTCACACGGCATAGCCAGTATATTTTGGGCCAGACTCGGCTCCCACTGAGTTCAGTGGGAGTTTTGTCGTTGACTGAAGAGCATTATTTCTGATTGGGAGTCAGAAATGAGCAGGAGAAACACCATGTGGAGTATCCTTTACTCCTGCAGGAATAAACCAGATTTCCTCTCTTCATAATTGGCTTTTCTGTAGCTGTACACAAGTACTGATTTTCAGTACTTTAATAATATACAGTAGATCCTATTAAAAGTTAACAGTTGCCAAATGTTACTATAGATCTCCTATTCTACACATGGGTGTGGAGAGGTGGGAGAGGAATTATGGTGTGTTCAGATACTGCTGTGTGGTAATGGTTAGGAAAATGATGATTTCTTAATGGTGGCCACTGTATTGGAAACGTGGGCTTTGATCCTGCAGTAAGCGCCCCTTGAATTATTGCAAGAGCAGGTCTATAGTCTGTACTTAAAACTTGCTTTACTCTCTGAACACTGTGGTGCCCCAGTACCACAAAGGCCAACTTCGTTGCTGCAGCTCCTACCTGATATTTTGAGACTTCCACTTGCTCATCTTAATTTACAAGTCATAATTCATATCATTATTTTGGGCCTGGGTCTTGTTCACCACCCCCTCTGGATCAGACCACAGGGCAAAGTAAGTCTCAGCTGGGTGTGAAGACTATCTGTCCACCCTTCCGGATTTATAGGTGAACTGAAAAAACTTCACTCATTTGAGTGAGCGGTGTGAGCTGGAGCACTGGGTTGCTATGCCACTGAGTGACCCAGGGCCAGCTCTACTGTTTTTGCCGCCCCAAGCAGAGCACCGAATTGGCGCCGTGGATGGCGGGGGCAGTCCGTGTGCTGTTAGGGCGGCACACACGTTTCCACGGCGGCAGCAATTCAGCGGCAGCTTCTGTCTTCAGCCGGAAGACAGAAGCCACCGAATTGCCGCTGCGGGCAGCTGAACATAGAAGCTGCCGCCAAATTGCCGCCACTGCGGAAACACACGTGCCGCCCTAACGGCACACAGACTGCCCCCGCCGTCCACGGCACCAATTTGCTGCGCTGCTTGGGGCGGCAAAAAACACACGGGCTGCCGCCCCTTGCAGATTGCCGCCCCAAGCACCTGCTTGGAATACTGGTGCCTGGAGCCAGCCCTGGAGTGACCCTGTGCAGCAGGTCACAAAGACAGTCATTCACATTTGGCCTGGCTGCCCCATGATGGAGGGGCACGTGGGCCAGATCTGGGTAGCGTTGTGACCCCATGTGCCAAGTCACAATGCCACTCACTCATTTAAGGGAGTGAAGTTCTTTCAATCTGTGCATAAATCCACATCGGCATAAAAAGTTTTGCCAAATTTGGGCCCCAGGCATGAGCTTGTTTGCCTGTGTGTTAATCTGGCCCTACTCATGACCAGTTCGTCCAGGCACAGCTTTTAACAAGATCACCAAACTACTGTACAAAGAGGAAAGCAGCAGGCTTTGTGCAGTACTCCTGCCAACACACAGCAGTAGCTGGATACAACCTGACTTCATGTGTCCCAATGCTAAGTTCCTCATAATTCCCAGGAGCAAAACTCATTTTATTCTGGCTTTGCTCCAGGGTAGAGTGATATCATTTGATTATTTTTTACAAAAACATTCATTTACATTCAGGATCTGTAAATGAGGTTCTGTAAAACTAACTTGAAAAGGTTTGCTATAGAAACACTTGGGCTATTGAAACTTTAGTTCATTATAAATTGTAATCTAAAT
>NW_027052709.1:1383618-1416764 GCF_011386835.1 Chrysemys picta bellii
GCAAAATATTCGTTAAGATATTGTGCCATGCCTAGATTATCCTTAATCTCCTCTCCAGCTATAGTCTTCAGCGGTCCCACTTCTTTCTTTGCTTTCTTCCTATTTATATGGCTGTAAAACCTCTTACTATTGCTTTTAATTCCCCTTGCAAGGTCCAACTCTACACGGCTTTTGGCCTTTCTCACTCTATCTCTACATACTCTGACCTCACTAAGGTAAGTTTCCTTACTGATCCCTCCCCTCTTCCACTCTTTGTACGCTTTCTGTTTTTTCCTAATCGCCCCTTTGAGACGGTCGCTCATCCAGCTCGGTCTAAATCTCTTGCTTACTAACCTTTTTCTCTTTTTTGGGATACAGGCCTCCGACAGCTCATGCAGCTTTAACTTAAAGTAATCCCAGGCATCATCTGCCTTTAGATCCATTAATATGTTTGCCCAATCCACTTCCCTTACCAGTCCTCTTAATTTGTTAAAATTAGCCTTTTTAAAATTATAAACCCTAGTCTTTGATTTAATTCTGTTACTCCTTCCATTTAGTTTAAACCGAATTAGCTCATGATCACTGGAGCCCAAGTTGTCCCCTACAACCACTTCCTCAACGAGGTCCTCACTACTCACCAAAACCAAATCCAAAATGGCCTCCCCCCTCGTCGGTTCAGCTACCACTTGATGAAGGAATTGGTCAGCAAGCACATCTAGGAACATCTGAGCCCTATTATTGCTACTAGCATTTGTTCCCCAATCTATATCTGGGAAGTTAAAGTCCCCCATAATTACACAGTTCCTATTAGTATTTACTTCCCTAAACACATTAAATAGTTCTTTATCCATATCCTGGGTTGATCCCGGCGGTCTATAGCACACTCCAAGCACTATCCCTGGAGAGGCTCTAGTAGTTCTTTTACCCAGTGTGAGTATTGCCCAGACGGACTCTGTCTTATCTATTCCATCAACTATTATTTCTTTACAGCTTATCTCATTATTGACATACAATGCCACCCCCCCACCTTTACCTTTGTTCCGGTCTTTCCTAAACAGTGCATACCCTTCCATACCTGTATTCCAGTCATTCCACCACGTTTCAGTTATTCCTACGCTATCTGGTTTCAATTCTCGGACCAAGAGCTCCAATTCCTCCATTTTGTTACCTAGGCTTCTCGCATTGGTGTATAAACATCCTAATGTATGTCGTTTAGCCTGTCTCCCCTTAGTAACGCAATATGTTACAGACCTTTTTGTGTTCGTCCCCCCTCTCCTTCTCATGTCCAATCCCATCTCCCTGGCTATATCTCCTCTTATCTCATCACTCGCCTTTTCAATGTTGGAATCTGGCGTGGAGATTAACTGTACATCTCCCAACCGTCTCCCCCAACTTCCTAGTTTAAAGCTCTTTTGATAAGATGAGCCAGCCTCCCTCCCAGAAGTCTATTTCCTTCCCTACTCAGGTGAAGTCCATCCCGTGAGAACAGCTGTCTGTCCCCGAAAGCCTCCCAGTGGCCATACATCCCAAAGCCCTCCTTATAGCACCACTCTCTTAGCCAACTATTTATTCTCACAATCCTATCAGCCCTTTGCTGCCCTTCTCTAGGAACAGGCAGAATCCCACTAAAGATAATCTGAGCCTCTATCTCCTTGAGTGTCTTCCCCAGCCTGGCATAATCTCCCTTGATTCTCTCTAATGAGAACCTAGCCGTGTCGTTCGTTCCTACATGAAGGATTATCAAGGGGTTCTTACCTGCTCCTTTTAGTATCCTTTTCAACCGCAGGTCCACATCGCGTATCTTTGCGCCTGGTAGACAGCACACCCTTCTGTTTTCTGGGTCCGCCCTGGTCACAGGCCTGTCTAATCTCCTTAGTAAAGAGTCCCCAATCACATACACCTGCCGTCGCCTGGCAACAGTGCGATCTACTAATCTAGTCTCTGATCCCTCTAGTCCTAACCTGTGTCTGTTCCTATCTTCCCTCATACTCCCCCTTGTGCCTTCCTGAATCCTCCGGGGGCCCAGATTTGGTGCTGTCTCCATCAACTCCTCCCCTCTCTCTATTGGACTAGCCGCTCTTCTCTTCTTCCTCACCCTCCCACCTTCAGTCACCACCTGCTGCCCCCCTCCTCATTATCGAAACACACAAACCTGTTCCTGAGTTCTATTTCCCCCTCACTAGCCCTCCTTTTCCTTGGCCTGCTTCTCACGGTCACATGCTTCCACTGCCCTTGTTCTCCCTCTAACATTCCCCCCTCACTGTCCTCTACCTCTGCTTCCACCTGCACCCCTGAGCATTCCCCTTCAGTCCCTCCTTGCCTGTCCTCCATCAGCTGCTCAAACCCCCGTCTAAACTCCACCAGGGTATCTACCTGCATCTGCAACCCCTTAATCTTTTCTTCCAGTAACGCTATAAGGCGGCACTTCATGCAAACATACCTCTGTTCCAGCTCACCTGCTAGGACTATATACATACAGCTTCCGCAGGCAGCCATCTGCATTCCATTTGCTGCTGCCTGGCTCATGGCTGCTGCAGTCTCTGCCCACAGCACCTGGGGACACAGAGCACACAACACACCGCGCCCTCCTGCCTCCCCTTCCACCTCCCCCTGCAAACTCCCACTCAAACTCCCCTGTTAGCCGCCCTGTTTGCTCGCAGCTGTGCCGCTGCCAGGCTGGGCGGCCGCTTTTATGGGCCCCCTACTCAGCCAAGCCCCGCCCCCTACTCAGGGCTCGGCGTCCCTCCCAGCACCCTGCCCCTACTTGCCTCTACAAACACACAAGGACAACAAAGACAGACACAAGTACAGATACCTTCTCCTCCAATGAGAACTCCCACTCAAACTCCCCTTGCTAGCCCGACCAGGGGTATAGGCTAGAGCCCAGGAGCTGCTTTTGCTGATAACCTGCCCATTTTGCAGTAGGGATGCAGGCTAAATCATTTGTCCCCCGTATGCCCAGAAAAGTAGAGGACAGAGTACTCCCACAATTCCCTGGGAACGAATCAGAGCAGCTCAGGTTACAGAATCACAAAGAACCACGGGAGATGCCACCACAAAATCCTAACACCTCACACAGGTACATGCAGCACCCCTGAGGACCCAGTAACTTAAGAATGGCTTTGCAGTGTGTCGGCTCAGACTCAGGTGATGTGAGGCTAACCCAGGTACCAATCACTAAAGTTAACTGCAGTGAAGATATGCCCTAAGATTTTTGGTCACTTTATTAACTTCCTAATTAGAATTTAAAAGTTAATAAATAATTAATACATGTATTGATAGATGGCTCATTATTATAAATGGATAGAATTTAACAAGCCAAATAAGCATGGCCTGTAGCCACTTAGTACTTTTTCTGTGCATATAACCTTTAACACATACTACTTGTATTTGGAATATGCTTATAAACTAATTCATTTTATTAACCTTTTATAAGCCACTGAGAAATGTTACCTTAATATAAGATGTGACCAGATTCTTTGAGAAATCAACTTATTCAGTATTCTAAATTTCACTTCTAGACAGAGGTGAAAGTAAGCTGATATGGTCTGGTCCGGCATACCAGTAAGAGCCGGTACACAGCCAACCGTACTGGCAGGGCCGCTGATGGGAAGGGAGGGGCAAAAGGGGCAGCTTCCCTGGGGCCCGGCAATTTAAAAGGGCTCAGGGCTCCAAGCCACAGCCGCAACCCCAGGGCTCCGGCGGTGATTTAAAGGACCTGGGGCTCCCAGCCACCGCTATTGCTACCACACCAGCAGCCGAAGCCCCGGGCCCTTTAAATCGCCGCCAGAGCCCCAGGTGGCACGGGTCAGGCAGCGCTGAAGGGCTGGCTGGGGAAGTCTGGCCCTAACCCCGCCCCTTCCACACAAGGCCCTGTCCCTTCTGGGGTCCAGAGCCGCCCCCCCAACCTTGTTCAGGACCCCGGCCACCCTAAGTTACTTTCACCCCTGCTTCTAGAACAAGTGAGATTAGTATGTTCCTAAGAATCTGTTTTCAACACAATTGTCATGCTCTTAGAACACTGGACTTTTGAAACATGCATGCTAATTGTTGGATGCCCATCATTCCTTCTCCCCTGAGTTTAGCAACCATATTGTGAACCTTTGAGATGAGCTCTGTGCAAATACCTGATATCACTTTGACCATCTGGCAGGCTGAGAATACTGAACCTTAGACATGGAGCTACATTGATGCAAAACTGAAAAAAAAAAGGAATTTTTTGTAAAGCAAGGCTCAGGCTGCATGCATTTGGTATGCACCATTGCAATAGCATGGTTCTGCTGTGATTTACATGCAAAAGGAATTCAGATCTTACCTTATAAAAGGCAGGCAGGCTCTAATAGGTTTTGGACTTCAGTAAGGTGTAGTATGTATTAGGTTAGCCAGTAATGTTTAATGACATTGTCTGTTTTTCAGTAGATTGCACAGGTATTGCTATGGAACCTTAAGGTTTAGAATGTTTAAGACATTTATAGATTCTTAGATCTGGTAGCATTCCATGGGTTATAACATTTTCAAACCATTTAGAACTTAAAGATCAGAATCCTCATGGCTCCTTTATGATGGACTAGTTTGTACTGGCATATATCCATGCAGCCCCACTCAGGTAGGTGGGGTTGCCACAGTGTTAATGAGAGCAGAAAATGGCCCAATATTCTATTAATCACTTATGAATATAGGGCTAATTAAGTTCATTAATTAAGATCAGTTCATTATTGTGCTGCCCCAGTGAAGGAGTTGTGATTCAGTCAATTCCATTCTCTCTCTCCACCTTTGCTCTTGCGGGGCGGAGACTATAATTTACATGTCTTTACAGGATGCAGATTACCATAGAATCATAGAAGATTAGGGCTGGAAGAGAACTCAGGAGGTCACCTAGTTCAACCCCCTGCTCAAAGCAGGACCAACCCCAACTAAATCATCCCAGCCAAGGCTTTGTCAAGTCGGGCCTTAAAAACCTCTAAGGATGGAGTTTCCACCACCTCCCTAGGTAACCCATTCCAGTGCTTCACCACTCTCCTAGTGAGATAGTTTTTCCTAATATCCAACCTAGACCTCCCCCACTGCAACATGAGACCATTGCTCCTTGTTCTGTCATCTGCTACCACTGACAACAGCCTAGCTCTATCCTCGTTGGAACCCCCCCTTCAGATAGTTGAAGGCTGCTATCAAATCCCCTCCACACTCTTCTCTTCTGCAGACTAAATAAGCCCAATTCCCTCAGCCTCTCCTCATAAGTCAGAATCAGACCCTGAATCATTTTCATTGCCCTCCACTGGACTCTCTCCAATTTGTCCACATCCTTTCTGTAGTGGGGGGCCCAAAACTGGACGCAATACTCCAGATGTGTCCTCACCAGTGCCTAATAGAGGGGAATAATCACTTCCCTCGATCTGCTGGCAGTGCTCCTACTAATGCAGCCCAATATGCCGTTAGCCTTCTTGGCAATAAGGGCGCACTGTTGACTCATATCTAGCTTCTCGTCCACTGTAATCCCCAGGTCCTTTTCTGCAGAACTACTGCTTAGCCAGTCAGTCCCCAGCCTGTAGTAGTGCATGGGATTCTTCCGTCCTAAGTGCAGGACTGTGCACTTGTCCTTGTTGACCCTCAGAAGATTTCTTTTGGCCCAATCCTCCAATTTGTCTAGGTCACTCTGGACCCTATCCCTACTCTCCAGCATATCTACCTCTCCCCCCGGCTTAGTGTCATCCACTAACTTGCTGAGGGTGCCATCCGTCCCATCATCCAGATCATTAATGAAGATGTTGAACAAAACCGGCCCCAAGACTGACCCAGGTGGAACTCCGCTTGATACTGGTTGCCAACTAGACATCCAGCCACTGATCACTACCCACTGAGCCTGATGATCCTCAAGCCTGAGGTGAGGCTGACTGGTCTGTAGTTCCCTGGATTCTCCTTGTTCCCTTTTTAAAAGATGGACACTATATTTACCTTTGTCCAATCATCCGGGACCTCCTCCGATCACCATGAGTTTTCAAAGATAATGTCCAATGGCTTTGCAATTACATCAGCCAACTCCCTCAGCACCCTTGGATGCATTGCACCCGGCCACATGGGCTTGTGCATGTCCAGCATTTATAAATAGCCCTTAACCTGTTCTTTCACCACTGAGGGCTTCTCACATCCTCCCCATACTGTGCTGGCCAGGGCAGCAGTCTGGGAGCTGACCTTGTCTGTGAAGACCAAGGCAAAAAAGCATTGAGTATTTCTGCTTTTTCACATCATGTGTCATTAGCTTGCCTCACACATTCAGTAAGGGTCCCACACTTTTCCTAGCCACCTTTTTGTTTCTAACATACTTGTAGAAACCCTTTTTGTTACCCTTCACATCCCTTGCTAGCTGCAACTCCAATTGTGCTTTGACCTTCCTGATTACACCCCTGCATGCTTGAGCAATATTTTTATACTCCTCCCTAGTCATCTGTCCAAGTTTCCACTTCTTGTAAGCTTCCTTTTTGTGTTTAAGCTCACCGAAGATTTCTCTGTTAAGCCAGGCTGGTCGCCTGCCATATTTGTTATTCTTTCTGCACATTGGGATAGTTTGTTCCTGTGCCCTCAATAAGGCTTCTTTAAAATACAGCCAGCTCTCCTGGACTTCTTTCCCCCTCAAATTAGCTTCCCAGGGGATCCTGCCCATCAGTTCCCTTAGAGAGTCAAAATCTTCTTTTCTGAAGTCCAGGGTTTGTATTCTGCTGCGCTCCTTTCTTCCTTTTGTCAGGATCCTGAACTCGACCATCTCATGGTCACTGCTGCCCAGGTTGCCACCCACTTCTACTTCCCCTACCAATTCTTCCCTGTTTGTGAGCAGCAGGTCAAGAGGAGCACCGCCCCTAGTTGGTTCCTCCAGCACTTGTACCAGGAAGTTGCCCCCAACACTCTCCAAAAACTTCCTGGATTGTCGGTACACTGCTGTATTGCTCTCTCAGCAGATGTCAGGGTGATTTAAGTCCCCCATGAGAAACAGGGCCTGTGATCTGGAAATTTCTGTTAGTTGTCCGAAGAAAGCCTCGTCTACCTCATCATCCTAGTCTGGTGGTCTATAGCAGACACTCACCACAACATCACCCTTGTTGCTCTTGCCTCTAAACTTAACCCAAAGACTCTCAACAGGTTTTTCTCCAGTTTCATACTGGAGGTCTGAGCAATCATACTGCTCTCTTACATACAGTGCAACTCCTCCACATTTTCTCCCCCGCCTGTCCTTCCTGAACAGTTTATACCCATCCATGACAGTGCTCCAGTCATGTGAGTTACTCCACCAAGTCTCTGTTATTCCAATCACATTATAGTTCCTTGACTGTGCCAAGACTTCCAAGTCTTCCTGCTTGTTTCCCGGGCTTCTTGCGTTTATGTCAGGGCCGGCTCCAGGGTTTTGGCCGTCCCAAGCAGCCAAACAAAACAAAACAAAAAAAAGCTGCTGTGGCGGCAATTCGGCTGGAGGTCCTTTGCTCCGAGCAGGAGTGCGGGACGGTCCGCTGAATTGCCACCGAACAGCTGGACGTGCTGCCCCTCTCCGAAGTGGCTGCCCCAAGCACCTGCTTGGTAAGCTGGTGCCTGGAGCCGGCCCTGGTTCATGTACAGGCACCTAAGATAACTAGGTGATTGCCCTACTTTCTCAGTATGAATCAGGATTAATCACATGCCCCTGGCTTTGTGCTGCCTCAGCACTAAAGGCTGGTGTGTGGGGGCAAGGCCAAGGGTGTATCTCTATCCTGCATCTGCAGATGTACTTACCAGTTTTGGTAGATGTACACATGCTAGTTCTGATTGTAGCAGCAGCTACAGGAGTGATTGGCATGGCTAGGTACGTCTGAATCCCTAGGCACACACTCTGGGCAGTCAGCCCATCCCAGCCTTGAACAGCCACAGCTACATAGCTATGTTTGGTGTGCTAGCTCAATCACAGTAGCTCCGGAGTGGACATACTCCAAGGCTTTACCTATTCCCTGCACCTCCCTTTGCCCACCTGTTTGCAATGTAGAGTGATGGGGACAAAGGGTAGTACTAGGTGGGCAACTTCTGCTCCCTCTGACCCCAAGCTAAAATATAGGGGGCACTAAAGTAGTGTGGACTTACTCCTCCTTACGCCTGGGTGGCCATGTTTGGCTGGATGCAGTCAGGCCCATAGGTTTCCCCATACTTGTCAGCATTCTTTTATTTGCCTAGCCCTTCATTTTCTAGAAACAAAATGGCCTCAATTTTTAAGGCCCCATACTAGAGGAAAAATAACTTGGCTCTCTGCTGATACTGCAGCTGCATTTTTGGCCAGCCTCCTGCTAAGAGTGAAGAAAAACAGATTCTGTGTGTTAAAAACAAGGTAAATAGAATTTGGAATTTTAAACGGTTGCTGATATAAGAAGAGGTAAATGGAAAGGACAGCTACTCAGTTAGCTACTGACAAAGCAAAAAGGGATTAGAGCTTGTCTCTTCTGACAAGAAACAAGCAAGTGAAAGGAATGAATAAAGGAGAGGCCAGTTCAAAACAAGCAAGGATCAGTATTCAAAGTTAAAAATAGGAGGCATCCAAGGCAACATAAAATTAGACAACTGCCAGGGACATCACATGAACAAGTGTCATGTTAGCTGCTCTTGGCTTTATAGTACTTTTTTAACCTGAGGAGCTGGGCAACTCGGGGGAAATGGGATTAAGCATTTCACTTGTCAGTCACTGGCTTGACTTAAGCCAGGTGAATGATGACTAGTGTATGTGATGGCTGCTTGGTGACCGTTCTGAGACTGGAGATATTCCAGCTCCTAGATGACAGGTCCATGTTAACCACCGGCCTAGTGAGCTAGATACAGAAGATGGAGGGGCAGATTGTGTGCTGTATCTATTAAAAGATGCAACCCAGAATGATGTGGGGGCAAGGGCAACTTTATGTTGCCTGGACTGTGCTCTGAGCCAGGGGTCAATGCAAGACCTCGCTGAAATTAAAGTAGATTCCAGCAGCTTTAGCTTGGCTGCATTGCAACTCTGACTCATTCTTAGTGCCAAGTGCTTCATCCCCTCTACGCCTGAAACTGCAAGGGAGCCAGCATAGGGTTGCTTACACCTGCTCTACAGAGGTTCGGTGGCAGGTGAGCTCCCTTCCTCCCCCTGCCCATAGTAATGCCTGGATGCTGCTGGAGCAGCATCAGTCCCGAATCTTGGTCCTGGGGGAGCTTCCTCACTTTATGACACAGGCCAATGGGTAGAATGTGATGGTGAAGCTTAGGAGTGTTCTCCCTATTCTGTGGTGAGAAAGACTGCAGCCATCCTCCACAAGCATCAGAATCACTCTGAGGGAGAATGAGTACACAGGTCACTTGCCATGTTTGTAAGCAGGCTAGCATGATCGACCTGGCCTGGCTGGTGGAATGGATGGTGGCCAGGAGGCTTCTCACTCACCTGCATATGTGCCACTCATTTCTTGCTCCTGGATAGACAGGGTCTGCTCCCGCCCCCAGGAACAAGCACCTTGAAGGAGGACCCAATGGAGACTGGAACATCCATGCCTCTGAATCCCAGGGGTTGGCCCCTCAGGAAGAATCTTCCCCACCCATGGGTAATTAATAGAGATATCCTATCTCCTAGAGCTGGAAGGGACCTTGAAAGGTCATCAAGTCCAGCCCCCTGCCTTCACTAGCAGGACCAAGTACTGATTTTGCCCCAGATCCCTAGGTGGCCCCCTCAAGGACTGAACTCTCAATCCTGGGTTTAGCAGGCCAACATGCAAACCACTGAGCTATCCCTCCTACCCCCCAGTGGCTGCCAGAGTTCCCTCAACATTTTCTTCTCTCTGAGTGGGCTACAAACTCCATGGAGTACTATATTTTTGTCCTTGGGAAAGCTCACATGCTTGTTTTTTTTCACTTTCTCTTACACTTTTCAGTAATACCTATGTGGCCTGTGCACATATGGGCCACATAGGCATACAGACATAGCAGGAGTTTGAGCACCTATTAACTTTCAAGAGTTTTAGCATTTAAAAAGCACACAGAAACCTAGGAAAGCAGGAGCACCTGCCTCCCCCACTCTGCTCCTTACCCCTCCCTGCTGTCTCAAGGTTTCCTTGAGGAAAGGGATTTTAGGGTCTACCCCACAGCAGCCCTGCTCCACCCTGCAGCATATGGACCAGGCACAGCTGTTCCAGCAGTGGCTGTGGGACATGCTCCCCCATCCTTTCTCCTTTGCCACAACTCTCTGCTGGGGGTTCATTTCAGCCCCACCATCCCTTGGACCAGGGAGCGGCCTCTTTGCAGCTGGCTCTGTGCCCCTCACCCACCCCGGTCCTGCCCCTTGGCTTGAGACTTCCTGCAGCACCGTGGAGCTGCCATGGGTTCCAGCAGGAGGGTCCAGCAGGCAGAGTGGGATCCAGTCATACGCTCTCCAGGGTCTCTGCCTCCCCCACCCCCTTCTTATCCCTCCTTCCAGCTGGTCCCTGGTGCTGACAGGAGCTACCATGGGTTCCAGCAGGTTGAGGCCTGAGTGACACCCATGCTCCCAGCCACATGAAATGCGTGGTAGGTACCAGATTTCTGCATCTTAAAGGGAACATTTGTGGCTGCACCATCCTCAAATCTTTCCTTCAGTTAGCCCGGGCTCTGGCCTGCATGTTGCCCCAAACCCCCTTCTGTCCACATGCAAAAACCTCTAACCCAGGTTTGCAGGTGCATTAAGCCCAAGCTAACAAGCACAGCTAAGGGCATTAGGTTAAGCTTGTGTTTTGCGTCAACCTGGGCTGGCAACAACTACTTTGTAGTAGGCTAAACAAGCCTGTCACTGTTAGTCCTCCAATGCTATCCATTTCTGCTGCTCTTCCACACCTCAGAACAGAGATGCCATTCAAGAAATCCTTCTTCCATGGTGCCAGTTGGCTAGAAGCCATTGGACCAGCCTTCTGGTAAAGCTGTGGTATGATATCAGCAAGACTCATAACTTGGGGAAATGCACCCGAAAGGAGAGAGGTAGAAGTCAGTTGGGCACACTGTGGATCACACTGTGGTTTGCAGACTGAATTCTTTTAATGACATTCTCATTGAAAGTTCTTGCTGCTAAATGTTGTTTGCTTTCTCCTTCAGAACAGCCTGCATTAATAATGAGAAGTTATTTACCTAAAGGATTGTTCTCCTGTCACTGCCCCAGACAGCAGTTCCACGTTAGCTCAGAGAGTGAGAGCACCCTGTGAATGAATTCATAGAGCAGCCCACTTTAACGCACCTCTAAGAACAGTGGGCTATCCCACCAGACAGCCATCCCAGCACACGGGCTAGTACAGCACTGGTGCAGATGCACAGGTAGCTCTTTGTAGTGGGGACGTTCCACCTGAGCTGGGTGAGCCCAGCCTAACTCTGCAGTGAAGACATACTGAAAGTAAGTTAGTGCTTAAATGGGGTAGTCTGGTTTGTAGAAACAGTAGGTCACAAAGCTCCAGGGTGGAGTGTGAAGTGATTATGCATAGAATCACTACCACTGTCTGGTATTCAGATAAACCAAGAACGTAACAATGGGGAGGCACCAATACCTTTCTACATAGCACTGGTAGACCCACGTCTGCCACTGGTCCCAGCATTAGAGAAGGCATATTTCTTTTACTTGTCCTTTACACTTTCTATATTCTAATCTGACTGGAGGAGATGATGTACAGAAGCCGACCAATCTCCATGTAGTTTGGAAACAAGAAGACAATGGGGATGATGAAAGGGTTGTAAAGGAGGGTGTTGTTCCCATTATCTGCAAGTGGTAAAACAAGTAGTAAGGATCTTAGCTAAAAGCATCAAATAGAGGCTAGACATCAGGAAAGGTAATTTAACAGTCATTGTGTGAGGCATTAGAGTGGGCTAAGGGAGGAAGTTGAGACACCATCTCTACAGCTGTTCAGCTAGATTAGATAAGATGCTAATAAAAATAATGTGGGAAAGTGATTTGGAAAAAATGCAAGGTCAGGCTAGATGGTCTGGGGCCTATTACCTACTGCTCTAAGATCTAAATGGTGTTTCAAGGCAAATTAGAGCCTATATCAGGAAACAGATTAATAGTCTTGGGAAAACCGGAACGGCCTAAATCCTCCAATTGGTGTAAATCTGTGTAGCTTCACTGAAATCAGTTGAGTAACACCAGTTCCGGGGCTGGCCCATTTCATAAGGGCTTAATTCGGTCAGGTTCCGAGCAGTTCTTTTTGACTTTAGTGTAATCGAGTGGGCTTAGTACCTCCAAGCAAGCCCTTTGCATCACTTCAGATGGGGCCCTAACAGCAATTTTAATAAATATGAGCAATATTGCAATAATAGCAATATGAGTAAACTTGTTAAGAGTCCAGAAAAGTGGGAGATTAAAACTCAAAATATGTTTATGCTAAATTAATTTCTTACAAAATGATATCCTAGCATTCTTTTGCAATAAACTCTCCTTTATTTTAGCCTGTTATACGAACAGGTGTGACATTTACATTCTAACTCACTTTATTTTTTTCATTGATCTGATTTTGAACCTATTAATCTCTTGTAAGAGGTCACTTAGCTTTATTTGAACTGTTTACGCTTCACATCAATCTTATGTTTCAATGACTGAATCTGTCTCTCCTACCTAATTGTTCAGCACCCACATACAGGATTCAGATCCTGGCTGAAGAACCCCTTTTGTGCTAACCAGGAAAGATATCTTGTGGTTATGGCACTCAATGGGGAGTCAGTTTTAGATTCTATTCCTGGCTGTGCCACAGACATCCTGTGAGACTTTGGGCAAGTCCCTTAATCTCTACCTCAGTTTCCCCATTTCTGAATGGGAATGATAATGCTTCCTTTCCCCCACTCTGTGTCAGTCATCTATTGAGATTATAAACTCTTCAGGGAAGTAACTGTCTGATGGTTGTGACTCTTCAGGGAAGTGAGTGTCTAGCCCAATGACGTCTTGATCTCAAGTGGGGCTTTTGGTGCTGTTGTAATACAAATACAATGTTGTGGCATGTCCCCACAGCACTGTGTAGGGGGTGACCGAGTGCAGAGCAGCACTACTTCAAGGGGAGCTACATGAAGTGTATTCCCTCCTCCAGGGGTAGTGCACATGCTGTGGTTAGAGGAGATTGAGAGAGGATGGGAGCTATAAGGAAGCACTGTGTACCCAAGCCCGGGAGAGGAGTGGGATCTCCCTTTTGCTTTTAACAGAGTGGGAACAGCAATCTCCGTTTTCCCCTGTAGCCTTCAGCTGGTTGCACTACCCCTCCACAAGTGGCCAGTTGTAAATACTGTTACAGATGAGGGTGGACCATAACCATGTCCCTTTCCAGGCTCTTTGGGGGCACTGGTATGCCTGTCAATGTGTGGAGGAAGCACTCACAGACATTGTGCAGTGTACACAGAGGGAGAAGGGAAAGCTGCGTGAACCCACAAAAAAAACCACGGCTAATCTAGCCCTTAGTATTAGATATAGGAGGGTGCATATAGCTAGAAGGCAAAGTGGAACAAAGCAGACTGATTGGAATGAGGCAGGCTACATGAATATAGGGCAGCTTACAAGAGCTCTGAAAAGATAGGCCAATAAATACAAGCTTCTCACAGTTCTTCTGTTAAGGCTGTAACATGCTGTGGGTCTCTGGAACTTAGAATTCAGTGCTGGAGAACAATATTCTCTTATAGAATAAGGCCCCTAAGGGTATGTCTACACAGCAATTAATGTGGCTGGCTTGGGTCAGCTGGCTCAGGCTCACGGGGCTGTAAAATTGCAGTGTAGATGTTCGGGCTCAGGCTGGAACCTGGGCTCTGGAGGGGGGATAATCATTCCAGCCTGAGCCTGAATGCCTACACAGCAACTTTTAGCCCCACAGCCCAAGCCCAGTGAGCCCAAGTCAGAAGCTGTTAAAGAGGAATTCCAGTATTCCAGTACCCTGCTGATCATGGTGCTCATCTCTTCTGGACCCTTCCTTCTTGCTCAGCCAAGAGGATAGTCCTTCACACCTCTGTCGACAGTCCCAAGTACATAGGGTGACCAGATGAGAGGAAGAAAATATCAGGACACATAGAAGAGGGGGGTCACCGGTGGAGCAAAAAAAAAAAGCGGAGTGGAGGAGAAAAACAACAACAAAAAACGGACAAATTGCCTAGATATCAGGACGGTCCCGATTTTATCGGGATGTCTGGTCACCCTACAAGTACATGATATTTTGTGAGACCCACCAGACCTATACAATTATTTCAACCTCTAAAAATCTTTTTGCTTCAAACAAAAGATTAACACTGCAGAAGTCCTAAAAATAGGTCTTCAAACATGTGCCTTTCAGAAACTCAATCAATATCAAATGCCCAGAGAGACTTTTAAACACAAGAATTTTGAACTGGAGCAGTTCCACAGGCAAAGGGACTTATTACACTTGGGAACAATGGTAGATGCTGGTTGTTTTTTGCATACCCGAAGAGGAAATGCTACATAATGCTGTCATGTCAGATTACCCCAAATCAGTGCTCTGATGTGATGGTTTTGATTTGAACTGCCCATCCAACCCTAAATTGTACCAGTAACAACATGGATGTTAAAGATAGAAGATTGCTTTGAAGTAATTTAAGTATGGCCTGTACAGTTATATATTTGGGGTGAAATCCAAGCATTTGTTCAGAATTGCTGAACTGACAGATCTAATAGTTGCATTCAGGAAGGTTGCATCTCAAGGTCTAAAACATGATGTATGTCCTAAGATTAACTTCCCATTACAGGTTATTTCAAAAACACATGCAAACTGACAGATGTGATGCTTTGGATACCTGGAATATTCAAAGACTATTATATTGCGATGTGACAGATGCTATGGACACACAGAATATTCAAAAACTACTGTATAACTTTATAAATGTTATATGGATCTTTATGGGCTGGCTAGTGGTTATACTGCTAGCTCAATAGATGAGCTAAAGTGTTTCCTGTAGGAGCTAAAGGCAATGTGTGTGGGGGGTGGGAATTATGCAAATTCCCAGTACTGAATACAAGGCAGGGAACAAGTCTGTGGAAGGTTCACCACCTGGGGAAATAGCATATACTGGTTTCACATGGATCAAGAGGCCTGGCAGACAAAACTTGGTATAAAACTTGTATAAAGTGACTGCCCTGACCTAGGGAGTGGGATCACTCACACTCGATCCAAGGAGAACAGTTGCTGGGAGTTAGGGAAGATTTCAAGATGGATGCTTGCTGTTCACCCTTCCCTGCTAAGCCTTGGGAAATGCTTTTGTGCCCCTCTCCCTTCCTCTTTGGGGGACACAGTGTAGGGCATCCACATGTGTTCAATTTTCCAGCTAACTAATTCAGGACATTTTTCTATGAGAAAGCTTTCACGGCTCCCATTTCCTTCTCTGAACTCAGGGGAAAGTCTTGAATAGGGGACTGGACTAGATAACTTCTAGAGGTCCTTTCCAGGCCTACGGTTCTATGATTTGTTCTTTTGGCATCTAATGGATAAATCTGAATGGCACATGTATGAGGTGATTCTGTTTGATTGCACCCTTTCTGAACACTTCCATTCTTCTGCAGTGGGGCTAAAAGTTGCAGGGAACCAGTTCTTAGGGAGCAAACACAAAGGAGGTTAGGGATTTTGGAAGGAGGTGTGGGAGACCAGGTTTATCTATTTACCATCCCACTTAAGCAGTCTATAAAGATAGAGTGGCTCTCTGTCATACATTATTTATTGGGTCCTCTGTGGGGGTTTATTGCCAAGTGGAATTGCAATGGGAACAGCAGTCCTGCTGAGTGTGACATGGGGCAGAAACTAATTTTTTGTTTCACTAAGAAATTACTTGTTCCAATAAAAGCCTCATTTTCAAGGGCTCCTGGCACAAGTAAAGTGGCAGCATCAGCCATCAGAACAAAATGCATAGATGTTATAATCATCATAGGCAATAAGGGTAAGATATTATTGTTCCTACTGCTCATGTAATTAGAACGTTCTAACCTTGTTCCAAGAGAACTGAGTAATTCAGACCGGAGTTATGAGTAGAGTAACAAAATGACCCGTATCTGTTATTGCCACAAATGTGAACAGCAGAACGCCCAGCTCAGCACCGACAAACCCAGGGGCCCCTGTTGTGGTAGGTTGTCTGTGAATAAGGTGAGGGCACAATGAGATACTGATTTTCTATCCTGGAGGTAGCTGGTCAGAAGATATTACTCCAAAGAAAGGCCATTACAGCACTAATGGGCTTAAACTACAATTGGTGAACCAGTTCATTCAAACAAAAACCAGCTCTCAGTGTGAACCTGAAATAAACTTTTTTGAGGATTATAGAGAGAGTGGTTAAGGGCAAGTGTAAGAGGGCAGCCTGTCCCTTTAAAGAGCAAGGTGGCCCTAGTCCATTAGCCTGCCTGGTACATCTGTGTCCACTTAAGTGTTTCCCAGTTGGGTGGGGTCAAAAGCACTTGGGCCTTATGGAAACCAGGAGGGTGAGTGAGAGAGGGGAGTACTGAATACAGTTCTATAGAGTCAGGTCAGAGGGAGGCAGTTCTCTGGGGAAGGAAATGGCATCTCCTGGGAGCAGCTGCCAGAAGCCCAGAGAAAGCAAAGGCAATAGGAGCCTGCAGGGAAAGGAGCTTTGAGAGGGCCTCTGGGGGCTGCTGTGAGAGAGAGAGGAGTTAGCTGCAGTGGAAGGGGGAGAAGACCTTGATCAATAGATAGTCTGAGGACACCTGCCTCCCCTGGAGGCATGGCTCTGGCTGCACAGTGAGCAGGAAGGAAGAAAAATCCAGCCCAGGGAGGGTCAGAGCAGCAGTGGAAGGTAAAGCCCCCAGGGGTGACTCCCTGCCTGCTTGTTACCTGTGGGGAACTTGGCTAAAGGAGAGTGGGGAAGAGCCCTGCTGAGGGTGGGGATTCTACAAACAGGACTTTTGATTGTAGCTGATACCAGGTACAGACTTTACAACTGTATTTGGGTTTGGAGAACTTTCCTTTTCATGTTAATGAAGCCTGCCCTGAGTTGGGGGGTGTTCTAAAGCCAGTTAAGGGTTTGCTGTGCTCTTGAAAGGTCTGGAAATAGGAGCAAACAGGAGTGGGATTGCTGGTATGCCTTGATTTTGCCATCAGGTGCTCCCTGGAGGTCCAGTCTTGTATAGCATGGACTCTGCCCCTTATCTGCTGTGACAACATTCTTGGGGTGCAGCAGGCTGGTCTGCTTTCTTGCCATTATAGAGGCACATCTCCTTCAGAGTGGCTAGTAGTCTGCTGCCTGCATTCAGTCTACTTTCCCATGCCTGGCCAAAGCAGTAGGATGCATTACCCTATTCTTGTGACCTACTGATCTGACCGAAAAAACAAAGGTATTCTGGGACTTCCTGACAACTTGTCCCAGAGAGCATCTGTATGTGGGGTAGTAAAAGCTAGAAGCATGTGAGACAAGTAAGAATCATGTGTGTAACCCTAAGTGTACATGGTACTTCACAGGCATGGAGTAGGACATTCCCTGAGGCAAGGCGTTCTCCCTCCTTCCCTCACTTCATAGAGATCATCACTTCGCAGGGTCCTAGAGCCTGGGTGATAGCCCGAGCCCAGCAGTCTAAACAGCAAAGAAACAGCCCCGCAGCCTGAGTCCCATGAGCCCGAGTCAGCTGGCACGGACCAGCCACATGTTTTCCTTTGCTGTGTAGACATACCCTGTGGCTTGAAAGTGTGTGTCTCTCCCACCAACAGAAGTTGGTCCAACAAAATATATTGTCTCACCCCCCTTGTCTCTCTAATAGCAAGAAATAGTCATCTTTCTGAGGCTTTACCGTCAGGCGATCAGAGTGACCCAAGATCAGCCATTGCTGGTGGTCTAGTAGGACCTGGTGGTATTCAGGGTCCACAGTCTCTTATCCAGGCTTGCTTGGAATGTGAGCTTCTCCTAGTTCTGTGAAGCAAAAGCAAGCTTGGGTTCCATACCTAGGGAAACATAGGGTATTGCCACAGGAATTGCAGCGAAGAAAATACTTGAGAAAGTTTCTACTATGATTTTAAAGGAAAATCTCAAGCTTTTCTGAGAACCAAATGAACTGCATTCCTGGTGTGGACATAGCAAAAATGGAGACTGGGGCTGCCCCCCCCAAAAAACCTTTTCCCCCAGTTCAAGTGCAGCTTAGGGCTGAGATGTAGCCCTCAGCATAGGGGAGTGTTGGGAGTGGGAGAGAAAGTGGAGGGAGCACAGAATGGTCCAGGTGTTCTGGGCTGTGGAGTACTCAATAAGCAGCCCTGGGGCTCCTGTAGAAAGCACAGTGGTGGTGCAAAGCCACCTTTGAGCCTTCCACACCTCCTAGGCTGCAGCCCAAGTGCTATATCTCCCGAGAGCACAGAAGTTAGCATCAGGTCTAGTTGTTCCATCTAGCTTTTGGAAACAGGCCTTGATGTACCTATCAGTAAGTTACAGGTTTCTAGAAGCTCTTAAATTACTGAGACTTCCCCACCCACAAATCTCCAGAAGAAAATATGCAACAGCGTAATGATCTCTGATGCTTACTCAACATCTCCAAGAAGAAGTTTCTTTGGTAGTTAGTATGCTGATATCCTGTGGGAGTTTTTTTGTGTGTGTTTTTGTTTTTGCCTACGGCCTCTGAAGTGTGTTTAGTTTAAAAAAAACATGGGACTAACAGGAGAATTTTATATCAGATGCAGCAGGTAATTGTCTCGTTTTGCTTGGCCCTGATGAGGCCCCAGCTGGGGTATGGTGTCTAGTTCTGGGCACCACACTTTAGGAAAGATGTGGACAAACTGAGAGAGTGCAGAGGAGAGCAACAAAAATAAAATGTTTAGAAAACCTGACCTGTGAGGAAAAGTTACATAAACAGCATGTTTAGTCTTGAGAAAAAAAGACTGAGGGGAACCTGGTAACAATCTTCCAGTATGTTAAGGACTGTTATAGAAAGAGTCCAAATGGTCATCCTGGGATAAGGTGGTGAGGAGAAGAGGAAGGAGACAAGGACAGAATCCCCAGAGATACCAATGCTATGCAGGAGGGTTGGTGGGGAAGGAGGGGGTGTAGAATCATTGAGAAGATGCTTGAGAAGCCATCGGTGAAATAGGTGAAGAGCCAGTTAGGTAATTGAGAGGAGTTATGTTGCTGGCTCACCAGCCCACCAGTAATCTGAAGTGTAGTGAGAGGGAGGGGAGAAAAGCAGCCTTCTGAGAACAATAATTTTCATAGTATATAAACACAGTGTGGTTTTATTGGAAAGTGAGGAGAGGAAACAAATGGATGGGGTTAGTGGGTACAAAACCTTTCAATCTCTTCTCAGCCCAGAAATTCTTGAGAGCGCCCAGGCAACTCTGCTGCAGAAAGCGATTTTTAGTTTTAGATTTATTTATAATGAACCTAATGTCAAACTCCTGGGTGCAACCAACAATAAAGTTCTTCAGTCGTGATGACATTAAACATCTGTACAGCAGATAAATGTTGTATGGTGGGTTAAGAGGGGAACCCGCTACAGAGAGAGTCCGCCACATTACATAATGTTTTCACAGAAATATGGCCCACAGAGTAAAGGAGAGAGACATGTATGCCTCTCAACTAGCCAAGACCCAACTGTTGGATGAAATGTGACAGACCCATAATTAATGGTGCAAAGAAGAATATTCATGTGGGAAATTTAAAATGCTGTGGGATTAATTCTTTTAGTGTAATGAGCTTCTGCGTCATGACTTTGTCTGATATAAAGAATTTTCAGCAACAGAAGTGAGAGGACACAAATGGTGAATGTAGGTGTCTGGTTATAAAGTGAGTATGTCCCCCAAAAAAGGGACATTTGAGAAGTATGTAGCATTTATATGCATAGATACCTTTTGTGACGGGTTGGATCACAGAACCCCACTTGGGAGCTGCCACCTGATGTGCCAGGGCTACTTTTGCCCCTGCTTTCCTGCCCCATCAGCTTAGGACTTCAGTGCCCTGCCTGGTTTTAGCCAGACTCACTAGCCTGCTGCAAACCCAGACCCAGGTCTGAATCACGTCCCCTAACAGCTGTAGGCTTACCTGAAAGCAGCTAACAGAAGTGTTCTTGTCTTTAAGACTCAGATGCCCAACTCCCAATGGGGGTCTAAACCCAAATAAATTTGTTTTACCCTGTATAAAGCTTATACAAGGTAAACTCATAAATTGTTCGTCCTCTATAACACTGATAGAGAGATATGCACAGCTGTTTGCCTCCCCCAGGTATTAATACATACTCTGGGTTAATTAATAAGTAAAAAGTGATTTTATTAAATTCAGAAAGGAGGATTTAAGTGGTTCCAAGTAGTAACAGACAAAACAAAGTAAGTCACCAAGCAAAATAAAATAAAACACGCAAATCTATGTCTCATCAAACTGAATACAGAGAGGATCCTCACCAGTTCTAGAATGCTTCCTTTTACAGACTAATCCCCTGTTAGTCTGGGTCCAGCAATCACTCACACCCCTTG
This sequence comes from Chrysemys picta bellii, assembly GCF_011386835.1. NCBI lineage: Eukaryota > Metazoa > Chordata > Testudines > Emydidae > Chrysemys > Chrysemys picta. The sequence continues at coordinate 1,404,000 of NW_027052709.1, forward strand.
CAGTCACTATCCTTTGTTCCAATTTCTTTCAGGTATCTTTGGGGCTGGAGATGCGCTCTCTTTAGCTAGCTGAAGACAAAATGGAGGGGTCTCCCATGGGCTTAAATAGACTCTCTCTTGTGGGTGGAGACCCCCTCCTCTCTCCTATGCGAAGTCCAGGTCCCAGATGGAGTTTTGGAATCACTTGGGCAAGTCACATGTCCATGCATGATTCACAGTTTTTACAGGTAGCATCCATTGTTTACATGCTACCTTGAACGTCCTCAAGTAGACTTCTTATGTGGATCGGAGCATTCCAAGATCCATTGTCCTTTAAGTGTTTCTTGATTAGGTACTTAATTTCAACATCCCTTTCTCCAGGAACTGACCAAATGCTCTACTAAGGTTATTTAGAAATCAAGCCAGTACACAGCCAACATTCATAACTTTCATAACTTCGAATACAAAAATGATACATACATACAAATAGGATTAATACATTCCAGTAGATCATAACCTTTAAGGAGATATGTTACACGGCATATGTAGCATAAAACACATTCTAGTTTTGTTATATATATATAAATAACAGCATATTTCCATAAAGCCTTATGGGAGGTACTGTCACACCTTTTTTCTCTCTACTGTCTACACTTACGTGCCAATACCCACCCACTTCCTGACTCCTGTGCGTTTTTCACTGCATCTGGATAAACAAAACCATGCATACTAATAGGTCAATTTGAAAATAAGACCACACAACTTGAATCACCCTGATTAGTTAGCCAAAATCGGGATTAAGTATTTTGAAGGGACCTATATTTCAGGAATGCAATTTCCGTGCAAATAGCTACATGTGATATCCTTGTGTCAGATCCACTAGCTTTTGTAGGTAACAAAATATGTATTCCTGGAGCAGAATTACCATTTAATCTATTTGGTAGATGCTGAACCTGGGGAAAAAACATACCAGTAAATGTCAACTAAAATGACATCAGTAGTTCTGTTTGAGAAAGTGGCTGTTCATACTAATAAGGAACCAGGATAACACTTTTATTGTATTTTTTTTAAATGTTAATCTTTTATGGTTGGCCAGATACATAATCTAATATTTTCCCTTTGCCAAAGAGAAACCTTCTAGGCAGAGCTGATCATCTGCCGTCTTCCCAACCAATATAGTCGGCCAACGAACAGTTTAAATTCCAGCAAATGATCAAGACAGATCAGCTCCTGTGAGACCAGTATAGATTAGGGGTCAGATTCTCAGCTGTTGCAAATGATATAGTTCTATTGAAATCAACACTCCATACCTCTGCTTTGCAGATAAGCTTAATATACCTAGTGTTTTATACAGCAATTAGTCTTTTATAATTTACAAACATTAAACTTCTGAGCCAGACTTAGCTACATGTGGGTCCTAACCCAGCACTTTAGTGGGGGAAAGGATGCCCCTTTCTTTTCCATACAAAGTACTCGGCATGCTGCTGTGGTGCTTTGAGAAATTTGTCTGTGTAGAATTTATGAATTCTGATTGGTTTTATGAACTCTGTGTATAACTCTCACCCTCAGTGTGTATTAAATCAGCCACATACTAACAGGGACCATGTCACATATCATATGCAGTGTGGAAGTAGCTATAGGACAATCAAACAAGTCATTCATGGGGAATGACTGCACTGGTAGAACAATGAATATGCTAAAGAGACTGGCCAAGCTAAAGGAAACTGGTTATCCCAGGTAGTCTGTAGGGAGGTGCATTGGAGCAATGGAAATTCCCCAGTGGAAAAGGAGAATAAAGGAATAGCAGTTAGAATCTGCTGCTTTATAGACATATGGTCTCGGAACTAGCGGACCCATCTGACCTGAACAAGTTAGAGTGGTTGTTGCAGAAGCTGAGAGAGAACCAGAAGGCTGAGCAGGAGAAAAGGAGGAACTTTGGGTCCAAAAGGCTCTTGGAATGGTGAGAATGCTGGAAGGAGGCTTTTCTTGTTTTTGCACGGAGCTAGGAATAAAGTGTATGTTTAAGAAGTTACTTTGCAGAGCCTCTGAGTTCTCTTCTGTAACCTGTCCCCAAAGGGTTAAACTGTAAACTCGCAGGAGTCTGGAGCTCTGGGAAGGGGAGTGCGTGAGGAAACTTTTAGGTGAGCTGGGGGTTAAAACACTGGTCTTGGGGCCTAGGGCAACTGGATCAGGGTTGCACTTTCAAGGAGGGGTGCTAGACAGGGAGTGAGGCTGGGAGGCTTGAGTCAGAGACAGCTCCAGGATGTGGCTAAGATTTAGTGGGCTTAGAAGCATGCAGGACAAGAATGTAAAAACAGCCATACTGGGTCAGACCAATGGTCCATCTAGCTCAGTGTCCTGTCTTTCGACAGTGGCCAGTGCCAGATGCTTCAGAGAGAAAGAGCAGAACAGGCAATTATTGTGTGATCCATCCCCTGTCATCCAGTCCCAGCTTCTGGCAGTCAGAGGTTTAGGGACACCCAGAGCATGGGGTTGCGTCCCTGACCATCTTGACTAATAGCCATTGGTGAGCCTATCCTCCATGAACTTATCTACCATATATACTCGTTCATTAACCTGTTTGTTTATAAGCCAACGCCCCAAGATGGATAGGTAAAAATAGCAAAAACTGTATCACCCTTTCATAAGCCAACCCTATATTTCAGGGGTTGGCAAACTTTGGCTCCTGGCCCATTAGGGTAAGCCACTAGCGGGCCTGGACGTTTTGTTTACCTGGAGCGTTCACAGGCACGGAGCCCCTCAGCTCCCAGTGGCCGCTGTTTGCCATTCCCAGCCAATGGGAGCTGCGGGAAGTTGCGCCATTTCCCGCAGCTCCCATTGGCTGGGAACAAGAAACCGTGGCCACAGGGAGCTGAGGGGCTCCATGCCTGCAGATGCTCCAGGTAAACAAAACGACAATGTATTAGATATTCAATTCAATGATTCTGTAGAGTTTTAAATCATCACATTTTGGTGTAGCCCTGTTTATAAGCCGACCCCTGCTCTTTGATTCGTCATTTTTTTTACCAAAAAGCTTGTCTGTGCATTGTGTGAAGAAATACTTCTTTATTTGGTTTATACCTGATACCTGGTAATTTAATTAGTGACCCTGGTTCTTGTGTTATATGAAGGAGTAAATAGCACTTCCCTATTCAGTTTCTCCACAGCATTCATGATTTTCTAGACCACTATCATATCCCTCCTTAGTCACCTCTTTCTTGAGATGAACAGTCCCAGTCTTTTTAATCTCTCATCGTGTGGAAGCTGGTCCATATCGCAATCCTTTTGTGTAATTTTTCCATTTCTAATATATCTTTTTTTGAGGTGTGGTGACCAGAACTTCATGCGGTATTAAAGGTGTGAGTGTACCATGGATTTATATAGTGGCATTATGATATTTTGTTTTATAATCAATCCCTTTCCTAATGGTTCCCAACATTCTGTTTGCATTTTTGACTGCCACTGTGCATTGAGCAGATGTTTTCAGAGAACTATCCACAATGACTCCAAGATCTTTCTTGAGTGGTACAGCTAATTTAGATCCATCATCTTGAATGTATAGTTGGGATTATGTTTTCCAGTGGGCAATACTTTGCATTTATCACCATTGAATTTCATCTGCCATTTTCTTGCCCAGTCACCCAGTTTTGTGAGATCCCTGTAATTCGTGGTAGTCAGGTTTGGACTTAACTATCTTGAGTAATTTTGTATCATCTACAAACTTTGTCAACTCACTGTTCACCCCCCTTTTCTAGATCATATATGAATATGTTGAACAGCGCTGCTCCAGTATAGATCCTTGGGGATTCTGCTATTCATGTCTCTCCACTGTGAAAACTGACTATTCCTACCCTTTGATTCCTATCTTTTATCCAGTTATTGATCTGAGAAAGGATGTTCCTTCTTATCCCATTAAGCTTACTTTGTTTAAGAGCTTTTGGTGAGGGATCTTGTCAAAGGCTTTCTGAAAGTCCAAGTACACTATATCCACTGGATCATCTATGTCCACATGCTTGCTGACCCCCTCAAAGAAATCTCACAGATCAGTAAGGCATGACTTTCCTTTACACAAGCTGTTTTGACTCTATCCCAATATATTGTGTCACTTGTGTCTGATAATTCTATTCTCTATTGTAGTTCCAACCAATTTGCCTGCTACTGAAGTTAGGCTCAACGGCCTTTAATTTCCACGATCGCCTCTGGACCCTTTAAAAAGATCAGCATCACATTAGCCATCCTCTAGTCAGCTGGTACAGAGGCTGATTTAAGCAATTAACTGATGTAAGGATCCAGTACTTGGGTCCAAACACGGTAGCTTAGTGAGAGTTCTGCAAGGGGAGCTCAAGGGGATCAGCGACACCGGTTCTCTTGTGTCCACAAGTGCAGGATCCAGCCTAAACACCCACTGGAAATGTAAGAAATGCAAGATCAGCTCCTTTCTCTTAATGGAAATGGAGGAAACTGTTTATTTCACAATGAGGCAAGAAACTCCAGTCCTGAATTTCCTAGATGAAAAATATTGCCTAGTTAATCTTGGTGTAGAGTTACTCAGGAATGGGCATATGCGTTATCCAACTAATACCGTTGTGTGGGTAAAACCCAGCATGGAATTCCAGGCCACGTCTTCATGGCTTTCAGATATTCCCCTGGAGAGTTGGTGGTGCCCTACAATTTTATGATGGTAGGACAGATAATTTTTTATTTTCCTTAAATAAAGCAGGCATGCTTTCAAACAGCTCCCCACCCTCTGGCAATGAGGCCCTCTGCCACCTTGGCAAGTTTTGTGAAAGCTTAGGGGTGGGGGATAGCTCAGTAGTTTGAGCATTAGCCTGCTAAACCCAGGGTTGTGAGTTCAGTCCTTGAGGGGGCCACTTAGGGGATAGTGGGCAAAAATCTGTCTGGGGATTAGTCCTGCTTTGAGCAGGGTGTTGGACTAGATGACCTCCTGAGGTCCCTTCCAACTCTATGATTGCAATATGCTGGTGACTAAGCACTGTTTAATAAAAAGCATTACATTTCCTAACCTAGGCCTGATCCAAAACCCATTGAAATCAACAGAGAGATTCACTTTGACTTCACTGGGCTTTGGATCAGATGTCTAGTCTATCATGTTTTTGAGCTCTGTTGAGCCATGGGATAGCTGCAGAACCCTTCTCAACAGCTTTTCAGGCTGCTTGAGTAAAGAAGCTGGGAAGTAATTACAGTGTAAACCAGTTCCCTCTTCTGTTTGATGTGGATTTAAAAATAGCTGTTTATTAATGCACCCAGAGTTTAACAAGTAGTGCAAAACTAGGGTGACCAGATGAGAGGAAGAAAATATTGGGACACATGGGGGGGGGGCGTGGAGTGTCACCGGTGGAGCAAAAAATAAGTGGAGTGCCGCCAACGGGGCCAAAAACAAAAACAAAAGTGGACAAACATCAGTCGGGATGCGGGACAAACGCCTAGATGTCCGGACGGTCTTGATTTTATTGGGACATCTGGTCACCCTATGCAAAACTCCTTTTTGATTCCAAAGATCTGCATTGCTAAGAGGTATATCTGCATACTTCAACTCCTGGTGACAAAAACTGCAGAGCAAAGAGGAAACTCTCTTGATACCAATATACCCCAATGGCATGTTACATTTGAAAGCAGAATGTATCTGCCAATGTGATATTTTACCAACTTTATTAGCCTAATCTGCTGTACCTTGAAATAAAACGGCCTATCTTAAGGTAATAGCAATAACTGAATATTAGTCAATATATGTGTAAAAATCTGTCTGTGAGATGAAATAACTCCATCAATAGTATTTCAGTATATCTATAAATCCCAAAATATTTGGGAGGTACTCTATTACCATGGTGAAAGCCATACAAATACCTAGGCAGTGTATTCCTTTCTAGCATGGGTATTATGTTGACATGTTGGATCTTAAAGGCCAGAAAGTTGAAACTGAAGTTCTGACACAAGTTTTAGAGCTTATGAAATAAGCTATATTTGACAGCAACAATAAGTGTACTTACTATATAGAATGTCAGTCAGAAGAGTCCCAGGGTATTTTATAATTCAGGAGCAGCTAAAAGCATCATCAAAAATAGCTCCTTTTAATGCTGATTTTAAAGCTAACAGATTCCACTTTTCGTATTTCAAATGGGTGAATTCTGTAGCTCTGGAGCATAATTGCTGAAAACTCATGCAAAAATAAAATCTGCTATTTGAATTTAATACAAATATGCTTCGCTTGCATACTTGTTAGTCTTCTGTATACATTTGTGTGCTAGTAACCAGCATGAATGCTCTTAGAAAGCTCATTTCAAGAATGGATATTAGATACAAATAAGAGCTTTCTTTTCCAAAAGTATGTGCACCAGAAATCGGACTGTGTTAAGCTCCCAGCATCATGTGGCTTGTGGCCAACTATTGTTTAAAAACAGTTTTGAATATTGAATAGTCAACCAGAACGGAAGTCAAATTTGCAATGTTTTTGTTGAATAACTTTGAAAGATAAATAAACCACAACCCAATTGTGAATATTTTTATAAATTTTATCTCTGTTCACAGTTAAATTAGGTCTCAACTCTATCTGCCTTCCATTGTGGAGCCCTTTATGCTGTGATATCAGTTGGGTTACTCGCAGAGTATGGTGTCAAGTATCAGGAGGTAGCCGTGTTAGTCTGTATCCACAAAAACAACGAGGAGTCTGGTGGCATCTTAAAGACTAACAGATTTATTTGGGCTTTTGTTGGTAAAACGAAGAAGTGGGTTTTTTCCCCACGAAAGCTTATGCCCAAATAAATCTGTTAGTCTTTAAGATGCCACCAGACTCCTCGTTTTTTTTTTTTTAGAGTAAGGTGATACTCAGCACAAGTCAAGGTGGCAGAACTGGACCTTTAATCTAGGGTTACCATATTTTGAGTGTCCAAAACGCGGACACTCCACAGGGCCCCGGCCCTGCCCCCAGCCCCGCCCACGCCTCCGCCCCAACTCCACCCCTTCCCCAAAGTCCCCGGCCCAACTCCGCCCCCTCCCCTGCTTCCCGCGAACATTTGATTCGTGGGAAGCCTGAAGCAGGCAGCAGGTAAGCTGGTGGGGGGAGGAGGCGCGGCCCAGTCTCCCCCGCCCAACCGAGCGGCTCCCTCCGGCGGCTGGCCCCGGCCCCGGCCCCAGCCCCAGCGTCTCCAGCCTGGCTCGGCTCGGGCCCTGGGGTGCCAGCCCCGGGCCAGCCCCCGGCCGAGCACCCCCAGGCCAGCACCGCCGGCCCCCGGCCCAGCACCGCCAGCCCCGCACTGCCGGGCCCGGCCCAGCCCCGCACCGCACCCCCGGGCCCCAGGCCAGCCCCCGGCTGAGCACCCCCGGCCCAGCACCGCCGGCCCTGGCCCGGCCCCCGGCCCAGCACCGCCGGCCCCGGCCCCCGGGCCAGCACCGCCAGCCCGGCCCAGCACTGCCGGCCCCGCACCGCCGGGCCCGGCCCGGCCCCGCACCCCCGAGCCCTGGGCCAGCCCCCGGCTGAGTACTCCCGGCCCAGCACCGCCGGCCCCGGCCCAGCACTGCTGGCCCCGCACCGCCGGGCCCGGCCCGGCCCCCGGCCCCTGGCCCAGCACCACCGGCCCTGGCCCCCGGCCCAGCACTGCCGGCCCCGCACCGCCGGCCCCGCACCGCCGGGCCCCAGGCCAGCCCCCGGCCGAGCACCCCCGGCCCAGCACCTCCCTATTTTCCAGGACATGTTCGGCTTTTTGGGATTTCCCCCCGGATGGGGATTTGAGGCCCAAAAAGCCGGACATGTCCGGGAAAATCCGGACGTATGGTAACCCTACCGTAATCGTTGTGCATTACCTGCTCAGCTCTAGTAAGCTGTATGGCATACAGTGACCAAAAAATCAAGGATCTTGAATCTCAGCAAGTGGCTTCATTGTAGTGGAAGCAAATCACAAAATATACACTGGGCCAATGATGTAAATAAGCATTTTTAATTTTAAAGGCATTTATTTAGCCATTTAGAGACAGATCATGCCATTCAGGTACAGCTCTGTGTCGAGGCATGGGAGGAGGGGCGGGGGGGAGAGATCCGGGCAATCATCTGAGAAGTCCCTTGTGTGCATGGGACAATGTATATTGCAATACTCCTTTGTAGGGCAAAACCTGCCCTGTGGCCCCAGGGCCGGCTCCAGGCACCAGTCAACCAAGCACGTGCTTGGGGCGGCACCTTGGAAGGTGCGGCCAATCTTGGGGTGGTGGGAACCTCGGGGGGGTTTGTTTTTTTTGGTTCGGTGGGGCGGTGCTCGAGGTTTTTTGTTTGTTTGTTTTTGTTTCAGCAGCGCTCATGGGCGGGGGAGCTTCAGCGGCGTGGCGCTGGGGGTGGGGCGGGGGTTGGCGCGGCCCGGTGCTCGGAGGGGGGCGGGGGTTTCGGCGGCCCGGCCTGGCACGCTGGGGGAAGAGGGAGGGTTTCGGCCGCCTAGTGCTGGAGGTGGGGGCGGGGGTTTTGGCAGCGTGGCACGGCGCTGGTGGGGGGGGGGGGGTAGGGGTTTTGGCGGCATGGTGCTCAGGGGGCGGGTGTTTCGGCAGCGCAGCGCTCGGGGGGGCGTGTCATGGCGGGGCGGCACTCTTTTTTTGCCTGGGGTGGCAAAAATGTTAGAGTTGGCCCTGTGTGCCCAATGCCCTGCCTTCTCCCTAATCCTTTTCAGGGCCATGTGCCATCAGGAGACTAGAACTGTAAGGTAACCTGCATTCCTTTGGGCACAGGGATTGAAATTCTGCCTCACCTGTGCAAGAGTGAGGGGGAAGTTCCTTATATCCTTCCCCCAGGTAAAGGTACACTAGCGATGTATGAACATCAAATAGTTTGGAAGTCAAGTTTACACAAGAACTCAGCAGTTGTGCTATCTATCCAAACCTCTTGCATCTGTAAAGCTGGGCTAACGATCTCACAAGGGCAAACTTCAAGACTTTCAGTTGCTCTGGTTCTGCTCAGGTCAGTAATAGCATAAACACAGTCTCATAGTATTTCAGCTCTTCCATTTTTGTCCTGGACAGAACTTGGAGATGCAAACGTGAACAGTAATGGGAGACGAGGACGCTGAACTTTCACTGCTCAGAAAGACTGGAGCTGGGAGCCCTGCTGGAGCAGGTGCAGGTAGGAGTTAGATTCCTGGCATGTTCAGAGAGCCTGCTTAATTTGTAGAAGTCTTTGGATGCTAATTTTGTATGCAAGCCTCAGTTACTTCAGATTCTCGACGCCCTGTACCTCAGAGAGACTGCTCCACCCATTAAAAGGACATAGCATGCATGTCTATCCATTGCTGGTAATCACTGCTGGCTGGTGCAGATGGGATCATGGGCCCACTTATTCCCTACTCCTTCCTGTTCCTTTTGCAGTGGTTAGTGGCTGGGCTTGCACTCTAATCAGCATAAGGGCTGTTTATGTCAGTGGACGAAAGGGGGTGGAGGAGTGTCTCACGGTGCTTGGGTGCATAACATGGCTCTAACATCCTGCTAGAAAGTGGGGAAGTGCTGGTTATTGGAGAGTTCACATGTCAAGGAAAATAGTCCTAGTTCGGGCTGTGTCAGTGTATAGTATGTTTAACCAAATACCTACTTCATAGACACTCCCCAGCAGTAAAACGGAATCTATTACAGTAAGCTGGTTCAAAGAGGAGTTGGGTAGCACCCCCCTTCCCTCCCCGCAGCTGATAGTCACTGCACAGAGAGCCATGACAGAGGAAACTGTGTCACTTGAGAGACTTCTTAATACACACATCTTTCAAGGGCACTGTGTATTATATTACTAGCCCAGAACAGCTAATTAAAGTTAAATTGGCACTCCAATAAGCTGCAAATATGTCCACCTACCTATGTATAGCGCTCTCAAGGGGAAAACCTCATCCAATCTGGAAAAAAAAATTAAAATCTAAGATGGATCATTTCTGAACTGATGCTTCTAATCAAGTGCTCGCTGATCATCCTGAGCAAGAGGCAAGCACCTAGTATGCCTGGGACCTGCACTTTGGAAAGTAAGAAACTGAATTGCACATACACAATATTGTTTTGTATAGTGGAAGAGTCACAGACCCACTGACTTGCTTATAAAGCATCTTATTAAGGGCAACATTTCCCAAGCATTGCATGGGTTCAGATCCCTATTTGCGCAGCTATTTGGGCACCTGGCATGCTGCTGTGCCTGCAATCTTTTGCACAGCTCCTGCCCAGGGTTTAAGTGGTGCAAAGAGAGGTAGTATTGGTTGCTGTGGTAAGCACTGTAGGTGCTACAACTATCAGGGGCCAAATAGGCAGGGTGGGGCTAATCCATCACTAGGCCCTAGGGCAGGCCTGCACAACTTGTAAAGTGGCGAGGGCCATATTATTCAAAAGAAAACAGCTGAGGGCCAAAACCCCCCAGCACCGCCCAGCCCCCCCCCGAAACACAACCCCCCCCCCAGCCCCATGGAAACAACCCCCCCAGTGCCACTGAAACACCTCCCCCAGCGCTGCCCACCCCGCGGAAACAAATCCTCCTTCCCCATCGCCGCCCCACCGAAACATTGGTATTGAACCTTGGTAATATGTTATAGCGGGGCCCTAAGGTAGTATAATTAAGGTAAAAGAAAAATGTCTTTTTTGCTAGAAGTAGAATAAGATCTTCCCCCCACTTTGTAATCAATTGCCCTGTTGAATGAATGAGGTGTGAATGAGGAAGGTGTGGAAGGCAGGCACCTCCAGACAGCTGCAACTCTTGGAGAGGGGATGGAAGCCAGACCAGATCGGTAGAACAGGTCAGCCACCGTCTCGCCGCTTGTCTCCTCAGCTCCCCTCCCCCAGCTCGCCTACTCACCCCCCGCCACTGCCCGCCCGATCGCCTACTCAGCCCCCTTCCCTGCCGCTGGCTCACCTGCCCCCCCGCCACCGCCTGCCCGCTCACCTCAGCCCCACAACCTCCCCGGCTTGCCTACTCACCCCCCGCCACTGCCCACCCACTTGCCTCAGCCACCTCCTGCCCTGCCGCTGGCTCACCTGCCCCCCCGCCACTGCCTGCCTGTCTCCTCAGTCCCCCCCCCCCCCCCCCGGCTCGCCTACTCACCCCCCTGCCACTGCCCGCTCGCTCGCCTCCTTAGCCCCCCTCCCTCACCCGCCGCTTGCGTACTCACCCCCCGCGGGCCGCACAGCGAGTCCATGCGGGCCGCATGTTGTGTGAAAACCTCGCTGCCCTCTCCTGGCTGGCTCCCCTGTGCAGGCACCCACCACAGCTCCCTGGCCAGTGCCTGGATAACTGTGGCAAAGCAGTGGCTGGTCTGGTTCAGGTACCGATGCAAGAGTCTTCCCTCCAGCAGTGGTGAAGAGGAGCAGCATTGGCCACCCCACTGCCCACTCAGGTTTTGCCTCCTCCCCTCCATCATGCCAATGAGTGGCATTGTGACCTGGTATATGGGGACCGTGTAGCATTGCTCAGGTTTGGCCCTGTGACCCCTACATCCAGGGCAGGATTAACTCTCCTGTGGGTCTGGGGCTATTAGATTTTGTGGGGCCCCTGTATACAAGTTTTTTTCCTGGGAAAGAGTTTAGTGCAGGAGGGGGCTGGGGCTGGGGGTTGGGGTGCAAGAGGGGGTGCGAGCTGCAGGCTCCGACTGGGAGGTGCTTACTACAGGCGGCTCCCAGCCAGTAGCACAGCAGGGCTCAGGCAGGCTGCTGGCCTGCCTAACCCCAAGCTGCTCCTGGAAGAGGCTGGCTGCTAGTATGTCTCTGCAGCCCCTGGGGGCAGGGGGACAGCGTGTCTCTGTGCACTGCCTGCGCCCGCAAGCGACGCCCCCGTAGCTCCCATTGGCCGGTCCCCCCGCCCACTCCCCCGGGGCCGCAGAGACGTGCTAGCAGCCGGCTGCTTCCGGGAGCAGTGTGGGGCCACGGCATGCAGGCAGCCTGCCTGGGTGCCCCGTGGGGCACCATGGAACTTTTAACAGCCTGGAGTTGGAGATCGCTGCCTGTGATTTATTTTTGCAGGGCCCTGCTTGAGCCGGGGCCCTGGGGCTGCAGCCTCTAAAGCCCCTGCCTTTTAACCCGGCCCTGCCTTTGTCATGACAGGGGAGGGGAGGGAGGGCAAAAATTGAGTGAGTGGCATGGTGAACCCTGTGCACCACGTTGCAATGCCACTCCCTCAATTCTGACCAAGCTGAGGGGGGCTAGTGGGGCCAAACCTGCATGGGCAGTGGGGCAGCCAGGGCTGGTGCTCCTCACTGCAGGGCCAGCTCCTGCACCGGTACATGACTCAGACCAGCCAGAGCTCAGGCTGGGTCCCCCCTAACCTCACATATGAATTGGGCTCTAGGCATGTGCCTAGGTGCTTATGCCTTAATCTGGCTCTGTAAATAGATATCTAATGCTCTGTGGTTCCCCCCCCTCAAAATCACTTTCTCACAGAGAGGTCATAAAGTAAACAGGGATCATCACTTGATCTGGCAGACAAAGAGGATGTCTTAGTGAGGATGTAGGCTAGGTCAGGGAAAGGACTGCACTGACAGTAAACAGAATTAGGGCACAATGCAGCTTGATAGATAGCTCATCAATTCCTATTTGGTCTAGACAGGTTCTAATCCCTGTGGGCCCATGCACTCTGGGAGGGAAAAAGCCTTTAAGAATGGCCATACGGGGTCAGACCAATGGCCATGTTGCTCAATATCCCGTCTTCTGACAATGGCTGGTGCCAGAAGCTTAAGAGGGAACAAACAAAACAGGGCAGTTTTACTGGATGATCCATCCCCTCTTATCCAGTCCCAGTTTATAGTACTCAGAGGTTTAGGGATACCCAGAGTATGGGGT